>NW_020292099.1:524488-539084 GCF_003184845.1 Aspergillus ibericus CBS 121593 | reverse complement strand
TCGAATTGTTTTGAAGGCGGAGGAAACAAGGGGTTTGAAGTATTGATAAGGTGAGATAATAAGGAATTGAAGGGTATATATGGTCTGAAGGGACGATGGAGAATAGTAACATAAGGATGTTGTGGCGGTGCGAAGCTGTTCAGTCTCACATAAGCTGGTAGGCTGGCAGCTGGCAGCTGACAGCCTGACGCTAATGAGCTACGAGTGGGTCAACATGGCTAGACATTGTCAGATGCTTATGCTCTTGCATATTGACTGTTCAAGGATGTACAAATAATCCCTTGGTGAAGCTCTTCAGCCGACTTGAAGAGCCGAAGACCTAGCTCTGGCGCTAAGTCTTATTACGGAATGGTATCGGCGGGGCATCGGGGTGAGTCCCCACAAGAAGGAATTTGATTCCGGGCGCTTGCCCGGCTCCTGCCGGGACATATTTCCCTATGTTATATCAACATTCAGGTGGTCTGTCGAATGTTCTTTATTTACGCACGCATATACCCAAATAAACAGCTCAGCGAATACGAGGACAATGTGTGAGTGAGGGATCATGCCTTGTCTTCCTCTGCCAATCCACTCATCTCCAGCAGAGATAAAAGTTACGAGGTGGATCCTGAGTACCTCTTGTTGGAGTAGTCACCAAGTTCCATCCAGCGGCCAGCCATAGTAGCACGTGTAATTCTCCGGTGATGGTGAATAATCGAATCACGGTTCGTCCTCGCTCATGGAAGGGCAATCGAGATCGATAGTTCACGGGATGTCTCCACTATTATACCAATCTGGCAAGATAGGCGCCTTAGAGTGCGTGTGAGCGACAGATCTCGATTCAGCACGGCATGAGAGCAACAACCTATGTTGTATGGGGCAAGGATCACCGAGGCAGGCAATTGCATTAGGAGGGGTGAGATATCTCTAGAGGCGGGGAGATATTTCACCGATCCGTTGAGGGGAAGAATTAAGTTATAATAAGGTCGATTTCACCTTTATCCTACGATGCTGGATCGGCAACGTTTGTATTTCTCTGCAACTCAAAAACATCCTATCAACGTGTCTGAACGCAAGGTATCTTTCATCAACCATGCCTTGATATAGCACAGCATCCGAAGCTAACATGATAAATCCCTCTAGACCGTCCAAGTGAATAGTGGCCCTGGAGTTATCGGAGATCACGATGATGAGATCTTCCAGTAGGTCAACCAGAGCGCGTGTGCAAAAGAACAACCGTGCTAAGAATCTCCCCTAGGATTGTCAAGGCAGATACTGGGGCGGAATCATGGTTCAGATCACCGGTTCCCCCAGCCATCTAAATTCCCCGTATGTTTCATTTTCTTCCTTGTCTTTTCTTCTCTTCCTGCTATTTTGGCTGGGGAATGAGCTAATGGTCGAGGCCCCGATAGGCCTTTGACGGAGGCAGCTATCAACAAGCTCAAAGCTCTCCAGGGGTTTGTTGTTGAAGAGTTGAAAGAAGATGACTAGATGTGTAGAGCTTAGAAATGATAGTGAATTTCATACCCGTGGGGCTTTCTGACTATTGACTTTGCTGGATTCGGTTCTTATTCTCATGCAATAATAACCTGGTATCCAATATTTATCAATGAGACTAGATACGAGAAATATTATTACACGATATCTCCAATTCGAGTCACCATCTACAAAGATGACGATTACGACAGCGCAACAGATGAATTGGGGATGCAAAAATCCATTACCAATTACCATCTAGTCAGAGCAAGAAGCCAGGCATATCAATGGGAATACGTAACACACAATCAGAACCCACATTGTGAGACGGCCGTTCAACACAACAAAATGAGGTCGTATTGGTACTAACTACTCTAGAACTTTAAGCATAAGGAGGAAAAAAGGAAAACAAGAAATATTATAAGTACTCACTTAAAGAAAATAACAGCAAAGCAAATAAAATAAACATAATCATATAATCTTAAATAAAGCTGCTGTTATATCATCCCTTTATTTAGGTTTGATTATCCTTAATTAGGGGAATATTATTATCTTCGTGATCTATAGTAAATTTATTATTCTCTGCCGCAGTGATCTATATAGGGAGTTATTTAAATAGTCTAGGACGGTTCGGGTAACTGTGATAGGATCTACTTGTCAGGGTAGAAGGCCTGTCGACTAGATAAGGAACTTGTGATAGGATCTACTTGTCAGGGTAGAAGGCCTGTCGACTAGGTAAGGAACTGGCCACCAAACGCGTAGGATTCCACTGGTAAATGACAAAGGTAGCCTATATCCACGAGATAGACTGATCCTTGTAGGATCAGTAGTTTAACACTGAGGAGCGTTGCCTTATAGAAGATGGGGAGATCCCGAACCGCTACTGATGACCTCACGACTTCCATGACCATCCCAGCACGTCACCCCACGGATCTTGATCCCACTAGCTGGGCTATTACAGGGCCAAGACATCAGTCGGGCCGGTGCCGATAAGATAAGGCCTCAATCCGAGCCATTCTATCACAATTGTATTCAGAAGATACTAGACTTAATTAAGAATAAAATTTTTTTTTGGTTTAGTGTCTCCTGATTTTCCAACACGATTATCTTTAAATATCTATTAAAGCTACAAATATTTGCAAGATTGGAGAAAGTGAAAGTGATAACCATTAAGATCCAAATGTAGTCACTTACTTGCTGAATAACTTGAAGACGGTGTCTAACCCTTCTCGGTTCTTTCATCGGGGATGTATTGTAGGTAAAGTGTCACGGGGCATACTGGGTGCGCATTCCAGGTACTTCCCGCTGCACTATCAGCAAAAGGACTAGGATGTAAAGCCAATGGCTTTACACTGCGCACGCTATATAAGGGTATTCGGGAACAGGATTCAGGCAGGATTCAGGCAACCACACGGGTTCAGATAGGCAGGCAGGCAGGCACGTGACATAAAGTAATTTTTTGAGAGTTAAAATCGGTATATTGATTTTGTTTGTTGTGGTAAAAACCAGTTTGTTGTCGAGCTACTTTTTCATAGAAATCATGTGGTGTGATTCCCATAGTAATAGAACTATAGTTTGGCAGTTGGAAGTGGGCAGGGAATTAAAGGCTTTGGCGATTAGCGGATAGTAATATTGGGTGAAAGTTGAAGTCAACGGCAAATTAAAGGGAAGTCAAAGGGAAGTTAAAGGGAGGCTAAAGGGCGTTGAGATATTTTAGTAGGCGACGACGGACTGTTGCGGAAGCGCGACCCGATAGGAGATCAGAGGTCAGAGGTCCGAGCGGTCTGGGCGGTCTGGGCGTTGAAGCTGATAGGTGGAAAATACTCAACTTGCGCATGCACTCAAATAGCCCAAACCAACCATGTGCCGTAGCTGGGTTTACAATCACCCTCCTAGCTTCCCGCCACCTTTTCGTGTTTGAGCAGCCGCCGCCCCACCTGAGCGCATTGGAATCTTCGCCCACCACAGAGCAACGATTTCGAGATAGTTAAGCCCAACGCTTACAATTTGACGAAAAGTGTTACCCCTCTTGATAATAAAACCCCAACTAGGCCCGGAAGAAAGAAGATTCAACAACCTTTCTTGCCTATTCCTCCTTATCAGAATAATTCGTTTTGTCTTAGTATAATTCTTTACAACTTTGACACTTTTAAAGCGGTGTTGTAACAACTTATGGTTGCACTGAGATAACCATGGCGGAAACGATCGGACTTGCCTCCGGGATACTTGCATTGGCGACGTTTGCCTTTCAAACCAGTGTCTCTCTTTATGAGACAGTGAAAAGTTTTCAATCGCATCCAAAGCGTGTCCGTGACCTTCTCGGGGAGCTGGAAGCTTTGAGCGCCGTGCTGGCACCCCTTGTTGATCTAGTAAAATCGACTTCTGAGGTCGATTTATCAGTCCTCGATTTGCCATTGCTCCGATGCGGCAATGCCTGCAAGGAGTTCCAGCAAGAGCTACTCCGATGCGCGTCAAGATCGAGCAGTAGTCGCGCAAGTTTCCGTGATTGGGCAAGATTGACATACATGGGTGGCAATATTGATGATTTGCGTGACTTATTGGCAGGATACAAAGCTACAATTAATATTGCCTTGACCGATGCCACACTGTAAGTTACCATTAACCATCAGTTCTATCCTATCACAATCTTCCGTTGTTTATTAATCTCTCATCAGGCGCCAATCTACGGTTGCTGTTGAAAGCATCAAGGACTATGAGGGTCTGATTCAAGATACGAAGGAAGACCTGGGGGCTCGACTTGAGAATATTGATCAAAAGTTAAAGCAGCTGGCTGAGAAGAACGGAATTCTCTCTGAACTAGATGCAAGTGAACTGCACTCATTGAAGGAGGAGCGCCGGAGTACAGAAAAATGCCTTCAGATTTGCGCCCAGTTGTCAAGCCATATCGATCAAATTCAGCTGATATCCGACAATGCAAGCCCTGCTGACGGATCTGAGATGGCTGATATGTCGCCCGAGACTGTCACGAATGAAGGCTTACAAGAATGTAAAAGGAGCCTATTTGCCACAACCGTCAAGTTGGAAAAGCATATGCAAAATGTCATGGATCGGCTGCTCGCGAAATCGAGGACTACCGTTTCTGATGAAGATGCCCAAGATTTGTCGCGGCTACGTGACGAATGGGAGGCCGCTCGGCAGTGCTTAGATATCTGCTCCCGTGCGGATAGTCACTTCAAGGAGACTGTCAGTGTTATCGAAAACCACGGCACTGGTGACGCTCTGCAGTTTATGGTTTCCGCGAATGGGAAAGTTCTTCATGGAAAAAATCGGGGTCTGGGTTGGAGGAACAGACAAGTAGGAGGCTATATGAGCAATGAGTCAATCCAGCAGCTATCACGAGACCTCACAGCTCACCACACTGTTTATTCGAGAAGTGAAGAGCCCATCTCAGAATCCGATACTTTGACACGTGCCAGCGACGCGGCGGGGGAAGAGATGGTCCCCGAATTTAAGGAACGGTACGGGCGAGGTTTCACCCTAAGATCAGCGCCGACACCGGAGACAAACATATCATCCCGCAGTGCGAGTAAGCAGTAGAGCTTCAGCCTGTGATCTTGCCCCAAAAAGGCCTCATGCCAATGAGGATCTGATTTTCCGGTTGTTCTTTTTCTAAATCGTCTTTTATTGTATATGATTGAGATCTCATATCAACCTTCTATATTCTTTCCTAAATAGTTCTGGCATTGCCATGAAGCCTTATTCTTGTTAGTAAATCGGGAGATACCATAAGTTCTGCTACCATTCTTCTTTCCGACTACAACAAAAATTTATTTGATATGTTCTGACTGATGGTTGAAATTTGAATGGCGAAAGTTGGTCTCGAAGCTGGTGCTCTTTGTCCCGTTGCCGACAATTACTGGTATATCGGGAGATATCTATGTCAGGTTGTGGCATGCTTGCGGAGCTCATAAAACATAGAAAATCAGTGATACTTTCCAAAGAGACGAGGGAGGGGTTTGTATGGTATTCTTGAAGCAAGTATAGCGTATGGTGAAGATCACTTGTAGGGGAAATGTACAAAACTTGTGGTTTTAGACTCGGGATCGGTATCGGTACTCATGAATTGGGAATATGATTGTTAGATGATCTGCATTGTGGCCCACATCATTAGGCAGGAGTTTTCGTTTCTGGGAAGGAGACACACGTGACCGAATATTGTCATGCGAAAAGAAAAGTCAAGGATCATCCAGAATATATTAGAAGTGCGAGCACAGTGCTTTTAAATTTGATAGCAGGTAGGTTTTATTGAAGAGAAATCAGGCAATGCAGTCATCCCAACATAATTCGGGACACAGAAGCAGGGCAACAAAACCTGCGCTAGCGACTTCTAAGGCTGTGGTGAAATGCGCTTGGCCAGTATTTGGATAAGTACTTTGCCGATAACTTTGAAACTGTTATTTTCATAAAGCGAAGGGCTCTGTTGCGCATTACGTCCGCGAGACTTTCAATATCACATTTCCAGAAACCTGATAACAAGAGTAAGACAAATTTTCTATGATTCAAGCTGGGATACAGTGTAAGAGCTTATTAGGCAAGTATTGTTTGCGATCATATTCTGGCTGATACCGCCCTTATGCAGCTTCCGCTCATCTCACTCGTAAGATGCCGGAGCTCAGGCGTCCTGTGATAGGATAGCTTAAGAATAGCCTAGCTATCGGGATCGGGATCAAGGTCCTTGGGGTGACGTGCTGGGGTGGTCATAGAGATTATGAAATCATTGGTGGTAGTTCCAAACCTCCCTATTTTCTATAAGGTAACGTTCCTCAGTATTAGACCACTGATCCCTCAAAGATCAGTCTATCTCATGAATATAGGCTACCTTTATTATTATCAGTGGAATCCTAAGCGTTTAGTGGCCAATTCCTTACCTAGTCAACAGGCCTTCTACCCTGACAAGTAGATCCTATCACACGTCCTCATCAAAGCAGCACGTATGAATCGCCCGCTTCAAAGCCCATCGTAATAGAGAGATAAAGCTACAGCTTTCCCTGCTCAGCATAACAGTGCCACAAATCGCGAGACTTATATAATTCGATCTCTGTTTGAGTCGGCACTACTCCACGTGACAAGCTGGAAATTGCAAGCAGTTAAAGATCCCTCCAGATTACAGTCTGATTTTTAAGAATAACATCCCACTCCGGCCTTTGCCTGTTAGCTGCTGGCTGTAACCGTCTCGCACCGTATTCTGAGATGCAACCTTGACTATAGTAGAGCTGAATATCGTTGCGCTCTTAGATCAGAATCTTGGTAGGTAAGTGAGAGATATATGTCCAAGATTTGTACATAGTTGGAGCTTCACTGTAATGGAGATTTTAAAGGATCTTAACTAATATATACTGCTAAATAACATACATGTGTTTAGTTCTTAACTTATTACTATCTCTATAAGTTCTTTTTAAGTGTTATTTTTTACTTAAAAGTAGCTTTGAGCCTTTGGAAATAGTAGTTAACAATTCAAATGATATTAGTGGAAATTAATAATTAAAATTTATTATATTTCTTTATTCCACAAAAGATTTTCTGGGTGAAGGTTGTTATGTATAATATTTAATAATATAATATTTCTTTCTGATTATAAAATGTGCTGTTGTATATTAGTATTAATCTTTTGTGATAGGATCTACTTGTCAGGGTAGAAGGCCTGTCAACTAGGTAAGGAACTGGTCACTAAACACTTAGGATTCTACTAGTAATGACAAAGGTAGCCTATATCCTCGAGATAAATTAATCCTTAGGGGATCAGTGGTCTAACACTGAGGAATATTACCTTATAGAAAACGGGGAGATTCGGAATTACCACCAATGACTTTACAACCTCTATGACCACCCCAGCACGTCACCCCAAGGACCTTGATGCCAATCCCGATAGCTAGGCTATTCTTAAGCTATCCTATCATAATCTTAAGTCATCATCTATCTGGACTGGAGTCAGTAATGTCTGTATATATAGTAGAAGAGTATTTTTATTACTTACATCTTCCAATTCTCAACAGCTCTGTTGTACATTTCATCAGTAGCCGGAGCTCTCTTCTTGTGACATATCTCATTCTCTTTCCGTTTTGTAATTTGTTGGTACTCTGTAGTAAAACCACGTAATTCACCGGTTTTTCGGAGCTCCTCAACTTTTCTCCGCCTCTGGTCCTCCTCGGAGGAGGCCTGATTTGTTGTCACGTGACATACTGATTTTCGATATGGTATCACTTTTCAAGTTGTTTACTGAGCATGAGTATATCGAAGAGAAGAAAAGGAATGGACAAGCAGTTCGAACGCCCTATTTAACTTCGAAATGTTCCTCGCTTGGTTGCCTGGCTGGTCTACTTGGTCACTCGATCGCTCACCTATTTGCTCACCCTACTCACCCCGCTCACCCACGCTCTGGACAGCATCACCCAAATCACCCGCATTCGCTCTTCGTCTTAGTGTTGCTCACCCATAAAGCAGCGACTGAGAAAGGGCTCATATCCCACTCGGCCGCGTTCAATAGGTGGCTTAAGTACGGCTGAGCAGACGGGAAGCCCTTTTCTCCACACCCTGTGGTCGTATGTACTATCCTTTTCCTTCAAGGGGAATCATAAAGGGGTTCAAAGGAACATCAATAATATCGGCTGCAAATGAAGCTTCTATCTGGCTCTGGGGTTTGGAGTAGATGTTGGTGGGTTAAGGTACTGGTGGTATACCTCGAACTTTGGATTGAAGATGTTCAGTCTGGGTTTCTAGTGGAGGGCTCGAGCTGCAGTGTGATGAGATGTAGATGGTTAAGTGCGTGTCGAGTCTTGTCTGGACTAGGTGGCTGGGGATATTGGGAATTATAAATGAGGTTGATGCCATGCAAGGTCTCTAGCAGTTGTTCCAAGGGACGAGATGATTGCTGGGGTGTTATGGTGGGAAGGGACCAGAAACCGAAATGTGAAATACAAGAACCAGTCAATGAGGGGAGGAGATGCTTTCAGACTTGTGCCATTTACTGGTCAAACTGTCTTATTATCATTCACTTTTGTTAAATGTCTGTCAGCCCTTTCCTTTTACAACTGTTTTCATTTCCTCTCTTTCCCAAGTGAACATGTACAGAAGCAACCATACTAAACTCATCCTTACGCCAATATGCAAACATCAACCAAGACTGAACTAATTAATCCCACAATCTTTCCTTCCAATTCTCCCCCATTCAGGGTGAAAGAACCTCAAACTCCACTCGCTGTGTATACATTGTCTTCACCCATTGGTAGTTCCAATACGCAATGGTAGAAGCCACATCCGTAACTTCTGATACCTAGAAACCCCAGCCTTGTGATATGGTCTGTCTCATGGATACACCGAAGGGATTAATCATCCAGTCTTCTTCACCACCTGAATCACTAAGGTTCAGTTAACTAGTTCGCTTGATCAAGACAACCCACAGCCCACTTGTCCATACACATACAATGAAGGAAGAGAAGGTAGCTTGACAGAGCAAATCCCACCACGCCATGTCCAACGTTCATCTAAGAAAAACATGAGTTATATCCATATTGTGGTGAGATCACCAGCTGTACATCTCTATTCCATTATGTTGCTTGCCGCGTTCATCCCCGTATGAAGTCAACACCTAATAAATGCATATGATCAGACCGAGGAAGAAACGAAACCAAGTTGCCTGGAGTAGTGGGCCCTCCTCTTCATGCCAACACCGTTGTCTAACACGCATCTTCCATATCCGGTTAACACGCGCGAGCATGCGCGCTAGCATGTCTGAGCTGAAAAAGAAGATATTGCAAATCGACAAGGCAGAGGCCAGGCCTTGGAATGTCCCGCCCAGTAGGCGACGATCTCAAGCTTTGGACAATTTGTTCCAGCTGCTGACAAGCTTGAACCCTAAGTTTAAGCTCGTCCCGTGTTGTCTCTCGTGTATGCTGTCTTGTTGAGCATGTAGGTTTTCCGTCTGCACAAAGTCCAGACTTGCCTTTTGTGCATCCTGGGTTTTCTTGGAAGAGATGAGATATTGAGGTGGGTTCGTTTCATCCAGTTCCTAGACATTTGGGTTTCGTAGCTGCGCCCTGCGACGGATGGTGATACTCCCGTCCAGCTGTGGAGAAGTGAAGAGACGTCCAAAGCTAAGATGTTGGCAAGGCCAGCCCGTCATGCTGTTTGGAGAATGGACTCTGAGATTGAGTTGACAATGATCGCAGATTGGTCTCTGTGTCAAACACAGGAAGATGCCCTCTCTTCCATCAGAGAAGAAAAACCCAGTCCATCGTGCTGCTGGAGCAGTGAGATCTTGTTGGCACTGCTGCTGCCAACAAATGCAGGTGTCTCGCATCTAGTGCTGATGGTATGCAGCAGCAAGACGAGTACCTCTTCCATGAAGATGAACTAATCTCGGATGATTCTCCATAAACACCAAGACCATGGGCTCTGTTTCGAAGGAACCACCCGTGTGTTCGGGATTCGGGACGAGACGTCAATCCAGGGTAGAAGCAAGAACACCGATGAAATTGTACGTGTTCGGAAGTCTCTCCATCTCTACTTTCTTCGACTGCAGCCCTAACCTCAAACCCTGGATCTTTGCAGATATGCCAGCAGGTGATGAGAAGATGCCATGATCGTATAGACGAATGGCTGACGCATAGCAATAGGAGTAAAGGCGAGGTTACCTATCAGGTGAAGAGCAACGCAATGTGTCATCATTTCGGAAAGCATTCCTCGCCTTGATCCACTCCTTTGCATCATGTATCTCAGACCTGGCTGGGATTTGCGTTTCCACTAGCTCTGCATCGATCACGCAGACACGTCGTATGATACCATCAGAGAGGACCCACGTTAGCCGATCGACGATTGCCTTTCCATCTTCGAGCAAGTAGAAAGAGATATAGCGAGAACCACATACGTGTCTGTAGTTCCTGGTTCCACTTTTGGGGCGGGATCTTGTTCCCGTTCATTGAGGAGGTGGGGCTTCGTTGTCTTCTGTCCTGATTCGAGGCTTATCCAGACGAGGAGCAATATGCCGGGAGATACAGTGCCTGGCACGCGGCGATGAGGTGTGATCCATCAGCAGAGCAAAGAGCGACGCTTCGGTGGCAAGAAGGTATGATTCAAAGATGGGAAAAGAGCAAGAATATGGCCTGGAATTCTGCACAGCATGGGACATGACTTGCTCCGTCTTGGTTCTCTTCACTGGGAATTTCGTGTCTTTGATATAACCCCTGAGTTGTTGGGTTGACCTCGACGAAAGACATGGTAGAATATGCAATTGGTCAATCTGCGTGGTGAGGATAGTGCTGCCAACCTACTATTGTATAAATGGTACAGAAAGACGTCGCATATACGGCAGCGATAAGACCCATGAAAAGTATGCTGTGATCGATGTAGTCGATGGATTCAGAAACCCGTTGTGCTAAGCTCGCATTTGACCGATGATGAGTCGAAGTCGATGGTTTCGCGAGTGGTTTCGTGTTGGTTTTAGAAAGTTAGGAGGAAAAATACAATGAACGAGATATTTGGATTCGTAACATAATATATGGCTTCAATATGGTTTCAAGTCTCGCAGTCACAGTCATGCTTCTCCACAGCAATTTATCTGCTGTACTAGGTTGCAGCGTCTGGGAGGACACACCTAAGCAGTAGTAATGATGATTATTAAAGTAGGTTTATCTTGCGAATTGCCTGAAATCGGCTAATGTCCTGCGGCAATAAGTGAGAGGAGTGGTAGATCACATGTGAACAATGATGAAGCCTTTGAACATCATACTTCCTTCCGAAGAGAGATGGACCCATACCGATTCGTTGGGGTAGCGCAATTGTCTTGATGTTCCTTCTCTTGCAGCATGTTCAGCGCAGTTGATAATCTAGGGTATTCTGTTCTTAAACGGCTCTTCGTATCTCTCTGGATTATAGCTTCCCTTTACAATCAGGCGTAGTGAGATGGGATAGACGATGTGACAAGACATGTCTGCGGAACGGGTCTGAGACTGTCACATGCAACAAGATATTGCAGTCTCATTGATCGCCTCTGTCACTTCATGTGGTGGTGCCGCTGGATTCGCAAGGCCCAGACAACCCTATGGGTGGCATTGGTATGGCATTGGTCTCAACAGCGAACATTCAGCGCTATATAGACACTCTGGAGTGTTGCGCAGTGCTTCGCCTATTGAGCAATGGTATCATCAACCGAGCGGGGTTGTTGGACGTACAACAGTTACATGACTCTGGCCATGTGCATTCTCTTCGCATCCAGTATCCCCCGCTTCTGCCTCTTCTGAAACAGAATCGTCTCACCAAGCGCAGAACAATAGAACTGATGGCTGGTCGCTGAATAAGGCAGCAGTGCCACCACCCCATGCGTCTTTTTCCACTTTTGTCGTTCACCCGTCTTGTAGGGATATTCAAGCTCTTAAATATCTTCCAGCGAATGCTTTGTAGGGTTGCTCGCTTGATGGTATAAGTGCAGTGGACGGTAAGACAACACGGGGCCTAGTCTAGCGCATCATACCGCTCGACCCTAGAGCGGCGGTTTCAAGACGTCGCTAGGTGGTGTTCCATTGAGGGGACATATTCGTATGTACTGATCTTATCATCCTTCTCCGACGAAAGGAGCAACATATATTCGTAGACATAGGTTAGGGACTCGTCGACACCTGTATATGATGACCCTCGTACTCGTATGTATTGATTAACTTTCTAGGGTGAGGGGGGTTTTCGTTTAGGGTGGACTTGAAAGAAACTCTGGCGTAGTTCAGGTCACATCAGCTTCGTTGTCATCTTCAGAGGACGGTCTGGGACTATATGGGTCAGAACAGATGAGCACTGTTCTCGACGCAGCCAAGAAATGCAACAATATTTGACAAGTCATAGTTCCTTTGTGTAGATCGCAGCTATAGCTCTTACTTCAGAACAAGGGAGGGACATGGTCCTTGCCATGTTCCAGTGTCATGTCATTAGAGTCCCTTCATCTAGAGCTTTTGTTCTTTGGAGGAGGATAAGTTTGATCAAGGTCGGTGGACTCTAACACCAAGCAAGGTGGATCCGTTTGTGTCCATTGTCTTCAGCATGAACCCGACAACAAAGAGAAAGCATAAGGGTGATCATCCACCATTGAGAAGTAAAGTTAGGCTCATAGCCCAGGCTCTATATCGAGAGAGTACTCTGATCTTCGTTGTGTGGATGAGTTGGAGAGAAGAAAAACACGAGGGGAGGGTGAGGATTTATATAGGTTTCTGATTGCCCAATTCGGCAATGGAAGTTGTATCTCAGTGGCAGGGATGTATCACGAAGGTCGACCCATCTGTAGTTACAGATCTTGGCCACATGGCCATCTGGAAGTCGCGCAGTCGGTTGAGGGACGTGGAGACTAATTGCCTGAGTAAGGTTATGGAAACTTGAGCCATTGTCGAGTCCCTCCGCAAAGCCGGAGTAGTAGACTTAGGGGGACCAACATGCCGCCCATGGCATACGGGGGTGTCAGCGCGGTCTGTATGGCGCTCCGAGAGCCCATATAACCAAAAGTATATGAGCACAGCGTATGCTCCGGTTCTGGTACGGGGTGGAATCGCTACAGCGGCCAGTTTTACTGCTTTGGGTCTGTAGGGAAATCCGTCACGTCGCATTGCCAGCGAGTAATAATGCCCTGGTCGCCCAATATTTTTTGCGCGGTGTTATCCCGACGGGATATGTGGTCGTTGTATCGGACTTGCTCATACGAGGATCATGGCGGATTGCTTGATGTACTTAATATTGTCGTGGTGGATGACCACGCTGCTGGTGATGCGTATTTCTGGCGTGTGCAGCCATATGTACCACTCCGAAGGCTAGTGATATCCGTCTTCCCTTAAATTGACCGGCGCGTGAGCGATGTGACATGATAATGAGACAACTTTCTTCGCAGTCAAGATGATGAAGGCATCCAAGTGTCACGTTTGCCGAACTTTTCAAGATCCATCCGCATATTGCCCCCCATAAGTGACGCTTCTCAATACACTGAGGCGCAGAACCAGGGCCGCTATGGACGCATGGTCAGGGTAGTGAGGCAGAGATGAGAAACTGGTCTCGTGGACTTGCCTGGGTGCGAGGATGCGGTCAAGGCTTCGGAAGTGATGCGGGGGAAAGGCTTGGAAGACCGGACGAACGAGACCAAGTTTGCTGTGGTGGCATTTCCGACGCATGGTGATGTGGCCTTGGTTGACGCGGATGAGAACTATGAATCGATGCTCTAGGCACTGCGAGATGCAGTCAAATATGCAAACAGTGGTCGTTCTTTGAAGCATCTGGGAGTGCCGTGTATCACTGCTCCAGTGGGGAAGCTTAGCGAGGCGAAGATGCAGGTCGCACTGTCCTTCTGCGGCAGGGGTGCCAGGATTCAGATCTTTTGTGATACGCCGTTGTGTATGAACTGTGTCGAAGCGTTGAGAGAGTCCACCTTTAGCCTCAGAGGAGATCGTGAGAACCAGTAAACCGTTTTCCTTGTCAATCAAGCCTGTTTTGGGAATTCGCTCAACGGAGTCAATCCAGGAGGACGACCCAGACGTAGACATCTGTGTGATAACAGTGACATGAGCCTGCTGTGTGAAAGTCTCTGGGGCAATATGCACACTGACTGTCTCCACAAGTGGTGATCCATCACCCCAGTATCTTGGGAAGGGGACAACGGGACCTGGACGACCCGTCTCACCCGGGCCAAGAGTGAAGCCCGATATTTGCCGCTGGGAAAGCCCCGAGGCATTAACCAGTATTGTGGAGACTGCAAGCACCGGGCACATGGGCTCCGCTTTGGATCACTAGGAAAGCCCACGTCTGTGCAAGGTTCCGAGCCGGAAGTACTTGAGAAAGTGGATCATCTGATCTTGCATACTGAGGTCGGTACAACAGTACATGGATGAAAATTTCTGCGGCTTGGCATTCATGCATGGGTCGCTTGGGTATTTTCTTAGGACGATGAATAAACTGAAACAAACGATGAACAAGACGGGAAGGATTGACAGACAAATTGAGGAAAAGAAAATCACAAGTCTACAAGCGCGTTAACGGAATGCCGATGACGAAAAGCGCAAACAGGCCCAAGAAACTGAAGCCAAATAGATAGATAGATCCATTGACCCCATGGAGCGAGCCACTGGTGCTCCACTGTTCAGTGGAGCTGCGGCAAACAAAA
>NW_020292099.1:458214-524478 GCF_003184845.1 Aspergillus ibericus CBS 121593 | reverse complement strand
AAATATTTTTTAGTTTTTAGCTCTATACTGGATACTCTAATAATTAGTTTAAGAAAAATTAATTAGATAAAAGAATTCTAAAGATTATAATATAAAGATTTTAAATACTAATATAAGTAATAAAGTTTATCTTTAAATACTATTTAATTAGATCTTTAATAAGATAATTTAGTGATGGCCCGGTTCGGTTTTTTTAGGGCGGTTCGGTTAAAAAATGTCCAAACCGAACCGCGCCGGTCCATCTATATAGGGAGGCCACAGCCACCTTTTTAAGGACGGTTCGGTTAGAAAATGTCCAAACCGAACCGCGAAATGCCATCACTAATAAGATTAGTAAAGTTGTTATATTATTATATATATTTATTAAATATAGGTTTTTATTATTAAATAAGTATATGGTTAATTCTTTTGTTAATTTAAAAAGAAATTAATTATAAAAAACTTCTTTAAAATTTCTAAAGATTTTAACTTCTACGGCTAAGTAGCGGAAGTTGAATAAAAATATTAAAAAATTTTTTTTATTTTTAGATTTTAATATTATTAATATATGTTTCTAATTTTATTTGTGTGATAGGATCTACTTGTCAGGGTAGAAGGCCTGTCGACTAGGTAAGGAACTGGCCACGGAACGTGTAGGATTCTGCTAGTAATGATAAAAGTAGTCTATATTCACAAGATAGACTAATCCTTGAAGGATTAGTAGTTTAATACTAAGAAATATTATTTTATAATAGATAAGAAAGTTCTGAACTATTACTGATAATTTTATAATTTTTATAATTATTTTAGTATGTTATTTTAAGGACCCGGACTACACTAATTAGACTATTATAAAATTAGAATATTAGTTAGGTTGTTACTGATAAGGTTTTAATCTAGATTATTCTATTATAATTATCTCTTTTTCTGTTGAGCCGAGCCTCCTGGCTTAGAAAGTTATATATAAATAGTTTTGTAGTAGGAATATAATGAATAATAAGGAATATATTTTAGAATAATAATTAATATATTCTTGTAAAATGAGAAGAGTATAAAATATTATAATATATTTATATTTATTATTATTATTATTATAGTTAGGATTAGTAAATAATTTTATTTTTAATGCGATAATAATCCACTATAATATTAATATTAGTGTTGTTATTTTTCTTTCTTTTCTTATATATTTTTTTTATTTTTTATACTAGTTTTTTTTATTTATTATTATAGTTTTTCTAATAGTTAGTATTTATATCGTGTTTTTGTGTTTTTTTGTTGCTGTTTAATTAAAGATTTTATTATAATATTTTATGCCCGTAAAGCTATAAAGTATTATGTTACTTATAATATAGTAATTAAGTCTATATATTTCTTCTATATATATTATTTTTAGTTTAATTTAAAGAAATATAATATTACTATTAATATTTTATTTATTATTTAGTATATTTTTAATAGTAAGGTCTTAATTCTTTATTAATATTATTATAAAAAAAATAAGAAATGTAATTTTATAAATATTCTATGCGTTAATATACTATCTATTTACTAATATGATTAAGTGTTAATAGAAATACTAGAAAATGCTTTAGATATAGTAGAGATTTTTTAATAGATTAATAAGCTGCTGGAGATCAAAGGCTTAAATAATAAATTATATATATATTTATATATTAAATAGTTTTAATTTTATTAAGGTCTTTAAAAATATGGAGGCTGCTTATGCTATAGATCTTTGTTTTAAAAATTTAAAGAATGTGAGTTGATAGGTAGCTGTTTTTTAGAATAATTTATTAATTAAATATTAGATAGATATTTATAGATATTACTAGTATTTAATTATCTGGTATAATATTATAACATACTAATTTCTTTATTCTAGTATTAACGTGATGTGTTTAGAACTCCACTAATATAATAAATAAATACTTTTATATCTATTACTAGGAGATGTGGGCTTTACTGTATAAATTAACATAATAATTATTCTATTTTAAAAAATTATAAATATAATTTATAAATATTTTCTTAATATTTCGGTGATTTTTAATAACAATTTAGAGAATAATTTAAAGGATAAAAAAAATAATAATAGATCTTAAGATTTAGGCTATTTATAATAGATTTTTTATATATATCTCTATTATTTAATAGGTATGTTAATGTCTGGTCTTTATTTAATATTTATAAATATAATTTTAAGTATTCAGGTGTAAATTATTAAAATATAACTTATTATTTATAATAGGTATTATATTTTTTATATAATTTAAGTTAGAGCTCTTGTAATTAGTTATGATATTAATTAAAAAATAATAAAATAATTTTATAAATTTAATATTTAAATTAATGAGTTAGATGTATAATATTTTTAGGATTTTATTATTCTAGTAATATTTTATTATTTGTTTTAATATTTTTTATTTTATTTAATAGTTATAGATAGCTTGGGATGTATTATCTATATTTTTTTTAAAAATTTATTAATTATATTTATTAGATTACTCTTTTTATTTAATTAGATAGTAGTCTTAGCTATTATACTATTAGTAGTTTTTAATTTTTTTAATTTTTTATTCTTCTTTGTTATCTAATTTTAATATTAGTAATATTTTTTTATAATTTACACTAATATTCTATAGCTTTAATAATAAGATATAAAATATATTATAGATTTATCTATACTTCTCAGGTAAATATAGATAATATATTTATAATTTAATCTATTTTAAAATTTAAAAAAGTTTTATAAATTTTAGAGCTAGTTTTCTTGATTTTTTGAATTATAGGTTCTAGGTTAATAACTTAATTAAATTTTTTTCTTTAAAGTAGAATAGTTTTTATATTTATTATAGTATTTCTTTTACTTTTCCATAGTTATTTACTATATTTTTGGAATTATTCTCTTATCTATTTAAATTTTTTAATTCTATTCTGTATAGCTGGGATCTCTTATTATTAAGAATTATTCTTAATTTTAATATAAAAGTTTGGCGAATAACTATATAAAACTTTATTAAATAGTTATTTAGTGGTTGTATTATCTATATTATTATAAATAAATTAGATAATTAATAATATTATAGTCTAATTTATAAAAAGTTTAATAAAATAGTATTTTAAATAATATTTTAAAATTTAGTTTATTCTTTCTGTTTAGTTATTAGTTTGTGAATAAAATATAATAGAAAATTTTAAAATTATATAATTATTATAAAATAAATTTAATTAAAACTTGTTAATAAATATTAAATTTTAATTAAATATAATTTTATTAAAAGGTCCAAAGACTAGTTTAATTTATTAATAGAATAGTTCGGCTAGGTTTGGAGTTGTTATAGTTAATAAAATAATAAAAAAAATAATATTTTAAAAATTAATTAATAATAATAAAGATAGAGTTAATAGTTTATTTATATCAAATAATTAAAAATAATTTTATAATAAAATTTATTACTAATTCTATAAAAAGATAGGAAGGAATTGGTAGGGATTTAAGATTATTATATAATTAATATTTTAAAATTATATTACTTTGATATATTAGGTAAGTTTAAATATAATTAATTATATTCTTATATAGTCTATTCTAATAAAATTTTTTATATAATAAAACTTTTATTTAAGTCTTCCTGAAGTGTCCCGCTAATGGATTATTATAATAAAAATAAATAAGTATTTAATATAATATTTTAAAAAATAGAATATAAAAATAGTTTTTAAAATAAATATGGCTAGTAACTTTAATAATCTAATATCTTTAATCTAGTTATTCTTATTAAATAGTAGTCTTTTATTATTAAGTCTCTAGATTTTTATTTTGTAAATGTAAGATTATTTTTTAAAACTTAGAATTATATATATTTAAATATAGAATTTTTACAATATATATATATATTATATAGATTAGGAGATAAATATTTTATAAAATAAATTTTTTTAAATAGTCTAGTTAGTTATTTTTATACTAATTTAACTATTAGGGTTCTTTAAACTTAATACTATATAAGTATTAAATCCAGAATAATCCTTTATATTTTAAGATTTAAATTAAGATTTTATATTTACTAAATCTTTAATTATTAAGGATGATATATCTATAAAATATTTATAAATTAGAATTAAGAGTTTCTTTTGAGGAGCGGACTCTATCTAAAATTTAATAAATATTTTAGAAAATTTATCTACTAGATTTAATTTTTTTATTCTATGTTTAATAATAAAATTAAAAGAAATTAGATTTATAAATTATTAGACTTATTTCCTATTAATTCTAATCTAGCGTATAAAAGATTATAAATTTAAATAATTAGATAAAACTTTAATTATTTAAGAAATCCCCTCGAGATATTATTACTATTGTTTAAAAGAATAAATAATAGTGAATAATTTCTAATTTAGAGTATTATAATTTAGTTTAATATTAGAGAATTTACGAGATTAAAAAATTATTAGATAGAATATACCCTTATTATTAGATTAAAATAGAATCTTATTTATATTTTCTTTAGATGTATTAGTTTCTAAATATTAGGGTTTTATAAAGTTAAAATATATTAATAAGAATGCTTACTAAAAAGTAATAATTAAAAATAAAAAATTATTTATTTATATAGATTTAGTTAGATTTTTCTAGATTTTTATTTATTAATTATTTTATAAAGTAAAAAAATAAGGGATAATATAATACGGAAGTAGTCTTAGATAAATTATTAATAAAAATTATAAAATTCTAAGAAAACTTAAATATTATAATAATTTTTAGATAATAACCACAAAATAATATTATTTACTTAGTAAGGATCTATAGATATACTATTAGTATTAATAATATATCTTAAGAATTTAACTTGGGATTAGTAAAATGAGTATTTTAATAATTTTATATAAAATTTAGTTTTTTAGAGTTTTTTTAGTACTTGATAGATATATTTTATATAGGATTCTTTATTTAATAAAAAAGTAAAGATATTATCTAAATATATTATATAAAAATTATTAAGAAGTTTATAGAGTGCAGTATATATATAATTTTAAAAAATTATTAAAGTATTAGTTAATCTAAATAATATAATTATATATTTGAAATAATTATATTAAATATAAAATATTATCTTCTATTTATTTCCTTCTTTAATATAAATTTGATAGTAGGTATTCTTGATATTAATTTTTAAAAAATATTTATTATTTAAAACCTTATTAAGAATCTTTAAAATAGGAAATAAAGAGTAACAATTCTTGATAGAAACTTTATTTAAATTTCTATAATCTATATAAAGGTATAAATTATTATTTTTTTTAATATAAAAAGAATAGAAACTTCCACAGGACTTTGAAAAGACTATAATTTAATTTTAAGTTTTCTTTAATATATTTCTATAGGATTTTAAATTCAATTTTTAAAAGAAAATATATAGAATTATATAAAAATATTTTATTAGATTTAAAATTAATAATATAGTTTGCAGGGCTATAAGGAGATAACTATTAAAAAGAATTTATAGAGAAAATATTATAGAACTAATAAAATTTGATTAATAATAATTCTAGATTTAATAGTAGATTATAAGATTCTTCTTTAAATAGCTAGATGTTTTTAGGAAGCTTAATGATAATATATATTTTTATTAAATTTTAAGTTATTTTAATAAATTTAGTAATAAGGAGAATAGAAATTAATAATATATTAAATTATTATAAGTGATTCTATATTAATAAAATAATATATAAATTTTAAAATATAATTATTAATAGTAGAATAGGATTATTATTTAGCTAAGAATCTTTATTAATCTTTATATAATATTATTTAAAAGTTTCAGTGTTTTCTTGTAAATTAATAATAATAATAAATATTTTTTATATATTATAAATAGAAATATTTAATTAATTAATTATTTTGATTCTAGGTGCAGTGATTAGAGTATATTAGAATTTATAAATCTTAATAAATTAATAATTAATAATATTTACCTTAGTGTAACTGTTTAGGTTTATAAAGATTTTAAGATTATTTTAAATATAAATAGAAATATAAAAATAATAAATAGTCTTTATTATAAATAATAGAATTAAAATTATAAGATTTATTTTAACTTTTTTACATTTTTCTTAGATTCTGATGAAAATTAGTAGATCTTAGTAGACTAGATTTTTTTACTCTTAATAAGATAATAGTTTGTAAGGTACTAAATATTATTATATATAAAATATTATAATTATTTATTATTTTTTTTAATAAAGTTTTTTTTATAAGTTAAAGTATTATCCATAACAGGTTTATTATTTTAATAAGTTAGAATCTATTTGTATAGTCTATAATTATTAAATTAATTATTATTTTATTTATATTCTTTTCTATTATTTTATAGTTTGTAGTAATAGATAGTAGTAAATATTATTTTTTTTATTTTTTAAATAAATATAGAATGTATTTTTAAATATAATGATTTAAATCTAGTAGTAGCTTAGTAAAATATAATAAAAATTTTTTTTTCTTAGTTTAACAGGGAAAATATTACTTTAGAGTATTAAAATAAATATAAAATTTTCTTAGATCTTGATTATATCGCTGGTGAGTCCATTTAAATTAAATTATAATATTAGATTAAAGAATAATAGTATTTTAAATTAAAGTAAGAATTTAATTTTTAAATTAAGATTATAATTTTTTAAGTAAGTGTCTCTCTTCCGGGCTCTTATTATTAATAAAATAATACTATTTTTATTTATATGTTAGGTCTATATAGTTAATAGTAGTAAGAATCTTGTATTTTTCAGTAGAATATTTTCTAAAAATTTTTTAAAATATATATTTTAGATTAGTAATCTATTCTTGATATTTTTAGAGATTAAAATTTAATATAAAATAAAAAATATTTTTAAATTTAATTTCTCTATTTTCCTTATTAGATTCGGAAGAGGATTAATAATATTTAGATAAGATTTTACTAGAGGAATAATCTTTCTGGAGATAGATTATTCTTTATTATAAATTATTAGTTTATTTTAACTAATAAATATAATTTTCTAATTATTAAATCTCTTTAATAGTAGGAATGGTATTTAATAATAATTTTAAGTTAATTTAATTATTAATTATTTTTATTTTTTTATAATTTTTAAGAGGTGGCATCTTCCTTCAGTAATTAAAAAAAAAGGATTAGAATATGATAGGATTTATTTATTAGAATAGATAGTCTATTAATTAGATAAGAAACTAGCTATTAAATATATAAGATTCTACTAGTAATGATAAAGGTAGTCTATATTTATAAGATAGACTGATTCTTGAAGAATTAGTAGCTTAATATTAAAAAATATTATTTTATAGTAGATAAGGAGGTCTTAAATTATTACTAATAATCTTATGATTTCTATAATTATTCTAGTATATTACTCTAAGGACCTGGACCATACTGGCTGGACTATTATAGAATTAGAACATTAGTTAGGCTACTGCCGATAAGATAAGGCCTTAATCTGGACTGTTCTATCACAGATATCTATAGATACTAGTAGTATCTAGCTATCTAATATAATATTATAACGTGCCAATTTCCCTATCTTAATATTAATATAATATATTTAAAGCTTTACCTATATAACAAGCAGACATTTCTATATCTATTATCAGAAGATGCGGGCTTTATTATATAAATTATAATAATAATTATCTTATTCTAGAATATTATAGATATAATTTATAAATATTTCTCTAATATTTCGGTAGCCTCTGACAGCGATTCAAAAGATAGTTTAAAAAATAAAAAAAATAAAAAAAAAATAGTAATAATTTTAAAGACTTAGACTATTTATAATAGTTTCCCTATCTATATTCCTATTATTTAATGGGGTATTTAGATGCCTAATCTTTATTTAATATTTATAAATATAACTCTAGATATTCAGGTGTAAATTATCAAGATATTATCTATTATTTATAATAAATATTATATTTTTTATACAATTTAGACTGGGTCCCTTATAATTAGTTATAATATTAATAAAAAAATAATAAAATAATCTTATAAGTCTAGTATTTAAATTAATGAGTTAAATATATAATATTTTTAAGATTTTATTATTTTAATAATATTTTATTATCTGTTCTATTCTTTTTTACTTTATTTAATAATCATGAATAGCTTGGAGTATATTATTTATATTTTTTTTAAAAATTTATTAATTATATTTATTAAGCTATCTCTTTTATTTAATTAAATAGTAATCTTAGTTATTATATTAGTAGTAATTTTTAATTTTTTTAATTTCTTATTTTTCTTTATTGTCTACTTCTAATATTAGTAATATTTTTTTATAATCTATACTAATATTCCACGGCTCTAATAGTAAGATATAAAATATATTATAGATTTATCTATATTTTTTAAATAAATATAAACAATATATTTATAATCTAATTTATTTTAAAATCTAAAAAAATTCTATAAATTTTAGAGCTAGCTTTCTCAATCCCTTAAATCATAGATTCTAGATTAATAATTTAACTAAATCTCTTTCTTTAAAGTAGAATAATTTTTTATATTTATCATAGTATTCTTTTTACTTTTTTATAACTATTCATTATATTTTCTGGAACTATTTTCTTATCTATCTAAATTTTTTAATTGTATTTTATATAGCTGGGACCTCTTACTATTAATAATTATTCTTAATTTTAATATAGAAATCTAGAGAATAACCATAGAAAACTTTATTAGATAGTTATCTAATAATTATATTATTTATATTATTATATATAAATTAAGCGGTTAGCAATATTACAGTCTAATTTATAAAAAATTTTATAAAATAATATTTTAAATAATACTTTAAGGTTTGGTTTATTCTTTTTATTTAATTATTAGTTTATAGATAAAATACAGTAAAAAGTCTTAAAATTATATAACTATTATAGAATAAGTCTGACTAAAATTTGTTAGTAAATATTAAACTTTAATTAGATATAATCTTATTAAAAAGTCTAAAAACTAGTTTAACTCATTGATAGAATAATTTAATTAGATTTAAAATTATTAGAGTTAACAGAATAATAAAAAAAAAGTAGTATTTTAAAAATTAATTAATAATAATAAGAATAGAATCAACAGTTTATTTATATTAAATAATTAAAAATAATCTTATAATAAAATCCATTACTAATTCTGTAAAAAAATAGGAAAAATTTAATAAGAATTTAAAATTACTATATAAATAATATTTTAAAACTATATTACTTTAATATATTAAATAAATTTAAATATATTTAATTATATTCTCATATAGTCTACTACAGTAGAACTTTCTATATAATAAAATTTTTATTTAAGTCTTTCCAAAGTATCCCATTAATAAATTATTATAATAAAGATAGATAAATATTTAATATAATATTTCAGAAGATAAAATATAAAAATAATTTTTAAAATAAATATAACTAGTAACCTTAATAGTCTAATATTTTTAATTTAATTATTCTTATTAAATAGCAGTTTTTTATTATTAAATCTTTAAATCTTTATTTTATAAATGCAAGATTATCTCTTGAAACTTAGAATTATATATATTTAAATATAAAATTTCTATAATATATACATGTATTATTATAGATTGGAAAATAAATATTTTATAAAATAAATTTTTTTAAATAGTTTAATTAGTTATTTCTATACTAGCTTGACTATTAGGATTCTTTAAGCTTAATATTATATAAATATTAAACCTAGAGTAACCCTGCGTATCTTAAAGTTTAAATTAAAAATTTTTATTTATTAAATCTTTAATTATCAGGGATAACACATCTATGAAATATTTATAAATCAGAATTAAAAATTCTTCTTAAGAAGTAAAATCTATCTAAAATTTAATAAATATTCTAGAAAGTCTGTTTACTAGATTTAACTTTCCTATTCTATATTTAATAATAAAATTAAAAGAAATTAGACTTATAAACTATTAAGTTTATTTTTTATTAACTCTAGTCTAGCGCATGAAAGATTATAAATTTAAATAATTAAATAGAACCTTAATTATTTGGGAAGTCCTCTTGAGATATTATTACTATTATTTAAAGAAATAAATAATAGTAAATAATTCTTAATCTAGAATATTATAATTTAAAATATTTAGTATAATTTCTTTTAAAAATTATTATAATTTTTATTTATCTTAGCATGTCTCTAGTAATATATTTTTACAAGTGTTTACTTATTTTTTATAGATAAGAAAGGTCTTAACTCTATATTTATTATAATAAACTAGTTTTTAAATAAGATCTACTTTATTATTTATTCTAAATAAATTTCTTTCTAAGATATAATATAATTATTTTCCAATATATTTATATTTATATTAAATTATTAAATATTATTATCCTAGACCAGTAATCCGAGGTTTTTATGGTTTTTTAAATATATTTAAAAACTAAATTTAAATTTTCTATGGTCTACTATTCTAAAATAAATAATTAAATTGAGATTATAAATTAATATATTACTTAATATTTGATCTTCTTTATTAATAATCATTAAGATAACCAGTCTAATCTTTTTTCTATTTTCAATTTAAATATTAGAATATTAATTAATAAATTAATTAATTAATTATTATTTTTTATTAAATGAGACTACACGCTATGGATATTATTGAATTGAATTGAATTTTAATTAAAATTAGATCTACTAACTAATTAATTATATAATAAAAATGTAGAAATTTATCTACGTAAGAACTCTTATATTTAATAAAAATAATCTAGATAAATAAATAAGTACTAATATAATAAGATCTTATAAATTAAATAATAAATATATTTAATTATATAAAATTAAAACCTAGAATATTTAATCTAAAAATTTATTAATTGTTCATTAACGTGCTATAAAATCTTTTTATAAGTAGGATATATATATCTAATAGACTTAGTAAGTAATATTTAAATTAATTCTGTTTTTAGTCCAGAGAAACTAAGTATAATTATATACATATTTTTCTGCAACATAAAGATAAAAATAGCCCCTAAACTAGAGATTGATAATATCATAAAATAAAAAATAGATGAAACATTTTTAATTAGATATAATAAAATAAGCTATAGTCCTAGATTAAATAAAGTAATACTAACATAATTTAAGAATAAATAATATAATACTAAGCGCTTTAGAAATATATTAATAAAATTATAAGATTATTATATAAAATATCCTATCTACATAAAACTATAAATATAATTTACTAATATCGTTAATAACTATAGAAAATAATAAACTCTCTATTAATTATAAGGATAATAATACCATTGAATACTATAATCTTATAGTTTAAAATAACTAGAAATAAATTAGAAAAATGTATAAATCTTTAATCATATATTTTAATATATGATTAATCTAGAAAATTATTAACCATTATTAAACAAACTACTAGTTATTAAATAAACATTATTATATATATAGAACCTCTTGTAGATGTTGAAGTTATCTTATTATTATTAATATTTTTTTTAAAAAAAAAATTCATTGAATATCTGGAGTCCTACTTGTAGATATATAGAAAAATTTATCTTTATTTATATATAAACTTTTTTTAGATTTATTAGTCTTTACTATATAGACACAACATCCCTATTTTCCTATTTATTAATCATAGGATTGTTTTTAATTTATTATATATATCTAACCTATATTATCTATCCCAATCCGCCCCAACCCAGGTACTTGGGCTGAGTTTTTCTACAAAAAAAACCTAAGAATAGGGTTAGGTTAAGTTTTTAAACCCATAATTAGATTAGGTAATCTCAATGGGTTTTATAAATTTAAATTAAATCTAATTTAATAGGTAGTAAGCTTACTATTTACTTAATATATCATTTTGCCGGAATTTCGGGAACATAAAATAAGATATATAAATTTATATATAATTGTATTTTAAAATATATATTTCCTTTATAGTTTATATAAAATTATCAAAATTAAATAAAATTTAATTGATCTAGGGATAATATATAAAATATATCTTATTAATCTATATATTGTTATAAAAGGAAATTAAACTAATCAATAATTAAATCGATAATAAAAAAATATATATAAAAACTCTAACCCTAACCTTAAGCCCTAGTTGATCTTTATAGATTTTAATGGGTAACCTAACTTAATTTATAAATTTCTTTATAAATAATAAATTTACTAATTTTTTTATGAATATGCTAATTATATCATGAGAGTTTTTATTCCAAATAAAATAATATTTTTTATTAAATTATAAGTATTACTGGATAGTAATATCAAGAATATATATCTTATTTTGTAAAGAAAATTTTTTTACTTAGAGTAAGATATTAATCTCTTTATAATTAAATATATAATGAACATTATAATCAATTAAATTTCAAGATTCTTATAGTATATGTCTCGAATAGCTATAATTAAAATAATAATTTTTATTTTTAGTTTAATTATGAGGTCTATTTACTATAAATTTTGTAATTATCATTTTATTATTATTTTTCTATATTATAAACTTTTTATATATATAGAAATAGTATATATTAATAGCTAGCTTTTAAATATTAGTTTTACTAATATATTGGCTTTATTTGATTAATAGGTTTATAGCTTAGTTTTTCTATTGTGAAAGCTATTAATATCTTTAAATAAATTTTATAAAATCTGTTTTATAAAAGAAATTACTTCTATAAGTTTATTTATTCCATTTTATAATATTTATTGAGTAGTAATATATAAAAATATTATAGAGCTAAATTCTTATAAATAAGTTTAATTTATATATTTATTAATTTATTTAAATATTTATAAATAAGTTTAATTTATATATCTATTAATTTATTTAAATATTATAATTAAATTTTTTATTCTATAAATCTAGCTTTGTTCTTAAGACCACGACGGGGCATACCAGTAAAGAATCATAAATACCAATAATATAAAGAATATTTAAAAAGCCAATACAAGAAATAAAAGATTAGAGAATATATATATTAATTCTATTTACCTCTTCACAGTTCTTTATCTTCTTAATATCTGAATTACTAATTTTATTTGTTTTTATAGCTCTTTCTTCTCTATTTCTTTGATACTTTAAATACTGATTCTATCCACCTCTTTATAGTTATTCTTTCTCTATTACTTTAATATTTAAAGTACTGAATCTACTTATTTTCTTAGAGGTTTTTTATTTCTTTATTTAATATTTAAATTATTGATTTTACTTATTTTTATATAATTATTTCTTCCTTATTTCTTTAATATCTGACTTATTAATGTAATTTATCTTTTTATAATTACGCCTCTCTCTTTCTTCGATATTTAAATTCTTAATTCTATGTATTTCTTATAGCTATTTTTTTATTTTTTGATATTTAAATTATTCATTTTATTATATTTTTTGTACCTATTTCCCTTCTAATTACAGAGATAAATTAAAATATAAATAATAATAAAATAAACCAATTAATCTTTATAGTCTAATACCAATAATATACAAGATTATATTATAATATTTTATATATAAATATTATAAGTCAGATCTTAGTACTAGTTATCATAATTATAAAAAAATAAAAAAACTTAATTTAATTTTAAAGAATAATTGATCTTTTTTTACTATATAATCTAATAAAATATTATATTTAGTAAATTAATTTTTTAAGAATAGTTTCATATTTTTCTAGATCCAATATAAGAAAAGAAGGATTTAAAAATTAATAATTATTAATTATAAGATTTAATTAGATTATATATATTAAATTAGTAGCCTATTTTTATTAAAATCTATAATTAAGATTACTTTCTTTAAAAATAATATTAAGATTTTAAAGTATCAAATTAATTTAATAATAAATTAAATATTTATTATTAAATAGGTATTAGCTCCGGAATTAATAAATAGATAAATAAAAATAATGATTATTATCTTGAGAAAATAAAGTAATAATTATAAAACTATTATTATTATTTTTTAATAAATTTTATAAATTTACTATACTTACTTGAGCTTCTAATTTATCTAAAAAAAGTTTTTATAGATATTATTTTTTATTAATTTAAGTTTCTTTACAGAGACTTCTAGAATCTTTATCTATATAGTTTTTTTTTAAAATATTCTTTACATCAGTAACAAGGCTTCTTATAATAAAGATATTTTTTATTAGTATCTTTTTAGTTTCTAGCTTTATATTTAAAATATAAATTAAAGTCTTAGAAATAGCATTCTCAGACTTTAAAATATAAAAATTATAAGATTCACTATAACTACTAGTAGTAGTAATATTACTTCTAGTATAATTTTTTATTAAATTATTAATTAAACCTGGATAGTTCGCACACTTTTTTATATAATTATTAAAGTAATAATATCTATTATTAAAATTATATATAATAAATTTCTTTAATTCAAAAAGTAATTTACTATATAAATCTTTTTTTTTAAAAATCTTTATTAATTCTAGCTTCCACCACGAGGTAATAAAAAGTAGAGATAAGAATATAAAATTTATTTTTAATGTTTATATATAGGTCCCGGTACTGGTAATAAATATTATAAATTTTATAAAAATTAATAAAGATAATTTCTAGATATTCTAATATATTATTAGTATTATTATAAAAATTAGTTATACTTAAATAAAACCTAAATATTAAATATCTTGTGATATTATTTTTATAATAGTTAGTAATATAAGCTTTATATACTATTAAAATAATAAATTAAATAATATTAATTTTTAACTTCTATTATATAATTAGTATCTGATTTTTAAAGAAAGTATTTCTTCTGTTACTAAATAAGAATAGATTAGGAATCTTTATTACTTTTTTGATTTTAAAAATAATCATATTTTAAAAAATAATTGGAGCTTAATAAATAATTTATATTATAAAAATATTTTATTTTTTTAATAATATTATTCCATTCCTGAGTAAGAGTAATTATTTTTTAATTCTATTCATCTTATTTATAAAAGAGATTATCTTTTTCAGTCTCTAGATTATTAAAAATCTTTAGGACTTTAAAAGTCTACTTTAGGTCTTTCTTATATCGGGCATTAAACTTATTCTAATTAAACCTGTTTTTCCAGTCTAATTAATCAGGTAGTATTGCAGAAAGTCATCGGTTATTCTTTAGCTATTAGGTGTTGCTAAGAACGCGGGGTGGGGACTACTAACAACTTGGCAGGAACTGGCTATGTATAGTAGTAAAAAGGAATAAAAAAATAACACTTAAAGTTATGAGACGGCCGTTTAGGCATGAAAAAAGCCTCGTATTAGTACAAACTACTCTAGAACTTTAAGCATAAGGAGGAAAGAAAGAAAAGAAGAAGTATCGTGGGTGCTTACTTGAAGAAAATAATAATAAATAATAGTAAAATAAACAAAACAAACATAGTTATGTGCTTTCAAATAGAGCTACTATCATAGTTTTCTTCAATTTAAGCTTTACAATTTTTATTACTAAATATATTATAGAATTATATGGGGTCCTGATTTTTCAAAAATAAAAATAAATTTTTAATTCTAAATTCTTATAAATAAATTAATATAAAAATATATAATTCTTTATTGACAAAACATCCTAGGGAAAAATAGATTTATTTAATAAATAATTAAAAATATTCCTAGTCTATAATATTCATAAAACAATAAAAATACAATATATATAAAAGTATAGATTATTAAAATTATTTTTAATATTTGAATATCTCTAGTAAAATATTAATATAGGATTTTATTATAGAGTTATTACAGAGTGAAAATCTTATTAATATTTTAGTTATTAATTATTAATTTATTTTAAAAAAATAAAACTATTATTAATAAGAAAAATTAGAAAAAAAAAATTTAATTTAAATTATTTTAGAGAATTATATATAATGATATAGTATGTCTTAAATTATTAATTTTTAATTATAAAACTTAATTTATAAATCAAGTTTAGGAATATTTATATATACTTATAAATATTAAAAACTTATTATTTATAATATATAATTTTTAGAACAACAGAGCTACTAAATAAGTAAATAATATTATAAAAATATATTTTTAAATCTATAATTAATATTATTAAAATAATTAGATCCAGCCTCCTTTTCCATTAGATTAATTATTAATAAATTAATTTTATATTTATTAAAGTCCTCCTATTTTTTCTGAACTACAATTACGACCTATCTTTTTTTATCTAGTTAAAAACTAACTTTATATAATAAGATTTCAAGAAGTCTGGTATAGACTAGAAAAACTATTACTTATATTATTAAAGAAATAAGTAATTAAACTAAACTATTATTAGTATATATTTAATAAAAAATAAATGAATAAATAAATAAATAAATAAATAAATAAATAAATAAATAAATAAATAAATAAATAAGTTATAATCTTTAATATTTAGATATTAGGTTCGAAATATAATTACATTAAATTTAAAAAATATTAATACTAATTAACAAAATATGAAACTAAACTAGAATAATATTAAATATTAGATTATAAAAATATTGGAAACTTATTTTATATAGCTAGAAATATATATTAGAATTTATAATATATTTTATATTAATTTATTCAGACTAGTAGTAATAGACAAATTTTTAATTTTGTGATAGGATCTACTTGTTAGGGTAGAAGGCCTGTCAACTAGGTAAGAAACTGGCTACTAAACGTGTAGGATTCTATTTGTAGTGATAAAGATAGTCTATATCTATAAGATAGACTAATCTTTGTAGGATCAGTAGCCTAATATTGAGAAATATTATTTTATAGTAAGTAAGAAGGTTTAAAATTATTATTAATAATTTTATAATTTTTATTATTATTCTAGTATATTATCCTAAGGACCTGGATTACATTAGTTAGACTACTATAGAACTAGAATATTAGTTAAACTGTTACCGATAAGATAAGGTCTTTATTTAAACTATTTTATTATAATTATTTTTTTTTCTGTTGAGCCGAGCCTCCTAGCTCAGAAAGCTGTATATAAATAATAATTTTATAATAAAGATATAGTAAATAATAAGGAATATATCTTAGAATAGTAATTAACATATTCTTATAAGGTAAGAGAAGTATAAGATACTATAATATATTTATATTTATTATTATTATTATTATAGTTAGGGTTAGTAAATAGCTTTATCTTTAATATAATAGTAGTTTATTATAATATTAATATTAATATTATTATTTTCTTTTCTTCCCCTCCACGCTTTTTTTATTTTTTATGATAGTTTCTTTTATTTATTATTATAGTTCTTTTAACTATTAGCATTTATATCGTATTTCTATATTTTTTTATTATTATTTAACTAAAAAATTTATTACGATGCCTCATGCCTGTTAAACTATAAAGTATTATACTATGTATAATACAGCTATTAAATCTATATATATTTTTTATATATATTACTTTTAGTTTAATTTGAAAAAATATAATATTATTGCTAGTATTCTGTTCGCTATCTAGTATGTTTTTAATAGTATGATCTTAATTCTTTACTAATATTACTATAAAAACAATAAGAAGTATAATTTTATAAGTATTCTATATATTAAAGATTGAAGATTTAGATAATAAGCTATATATATATTTATATATTAATGGTTTCGACCTTATTAAAGTTTTTAAAAATATAGAGATTATTTATACTATAGATCTTTATTTCAAGGCTTTAAAAAAATATAAATTAATAAACGGCTATTTTCTAGAATAATTTATTAATTAAATATTAGATAGATATCTATAGATACTAGTAATATCTAGCTATCTAGTATAATATTATAATATACTAATTTTTCTATTCTAGTATTAATATAACGCGCTTAAAACTCCACCTGTATAATAAGTAAATATTTTTATATTTATTATTAGAAAATATAGGTTTTACTATATAGATTATAGTAATAATTATCTTATTCTAAAAAATTATAGATATAATTCATGAATATTTTTCTAATACTTTAATAGCCTCTGATAGTGATTTAAAAGATAATTTAAAGAATAAAAAGAAAATAATAATAGATTTTAAGGTTTAGATTATTTACAATAATTTCTTTATATATATCTTTATTATTTAATAGGGTATTTGGATGCTTAGTCTTTATTTAATATTTATAAATATAATTTTAAATATTTAGATATAGATTATCAGGATATAATCTACTATGTATGATAAATTTTATATTTTTTATATAATTTAAGCTAGGTCCCTTGTAATTAGTTATAATATTAATAAAAAAATAATAAAATAATTTTATAAATTTAGTATTTAAATTGATGAGTTAAATATATAATATCTTTAAAACTTTATTTTTTTAATAATATTTTATTATTTATTTTAGCTCTTTCTACTTTATCTAATAGTCGTAGATAGCTTAGAATATATTATCTATATTTTTTAGAAATTTATTAATTATATTCGCTAGGCTATTTATTTTATTTAATTAAATAATTATCCTAATTATTATATTATTAGTAGTTTTTAATTTATTTAATTTTTTATTCTTTTTTATTATCTAGTTCTAATATTAGTAGTATTTTTTTATAATCTATATTAACATTCCACGGTTCTAACAGTAAGATATAAAATATATTATAGATTTATCTATATTTCTTAGATAAATATAAGTAATATACTTATAATCTAATCTATTTTAAAATCTAAGAAAATCCTATAAATTTTAAATCTAGCTTTCTTGATCCCTTAAACTGTAGGTTCTAAGTTAATAACTTAATTAAATTTCTTTCTTTAAAGTAGAATAGTTTTCTGTACTTATTATAATATTTCTTTTATTTTTTTATAATTATTTACTATATTTTTTAGAATTATTTTCTTATTTATTTAAGTTTTTTAATTCTATTCTATATAACTGGGATCTTTTATTATTAAGTATTATTCTTGATTTTAATATAGAAGTTTAAAAAATAACTATATAAAATTTTATTAGATAGTTATTTAGTGGTTATATTATCTATATTATTATAAGTAAATTAGGCGGTTAGTAATATTATAACTTAATTTATAAAAAATATAATAAAATAATATTTTAAATAATGTTTTAAGGTTGAGTTTATTCTCTTTATTTAAATATTAGTTTGTGGATGAAATGTTGTAAAAAGTTTTAAAATTATATAATTATTATAAAATAAATTTAATTGAAATTTACTAGTAAATATTGAATTTTAATTAGATATAATCTTATTAGAGAATTTAAAGATTAGTTTAACTTATTAATAGAATAATTCAGCTAAGTTTAGAGCTATTATTATTAATAGAATAGTAAAGAAAAAATAATATTTTAAAAATAAATTAATAATAACAAAGATAGAATCAACAGTTTATTTATATTAAATAATTAAAAATAATTCTATAATAAAATCTATTCTTAATCTTATAAAAGAATGAGAGGGAATTAATAAAAATTTAAAATTATTATATAATTAATATTTTAAAATTATATTATCTTGATATATTAAATAAATTTAAATATATTTAATTATATTTTTATATAGTCTACACTAATAGAATTTTCTATGTAATAATACTTTTATTTAAATCTTTTTAAATTATTTTATTAATAAATTATTATGATAAAGACAGATAAGCGTTTAATATAATATTTTAAAAAATAGAATATAAAAATAGTTTTTAAAATAAATATAACTAGTGGCCTTAATAGTCTAGTATTTTTAATCTAGTTATTTTTATTAAATAGTAGTTTTTTACTATTAAATTTTTAAATCTTTATTCTATAAATATAAGATCATTTCTTAAAGCTTAAAATTATATATATTTAAATATAAAACTTCTGTGGTATATACATATACTATTATAAATTAAAAAATAAATTCTTTTTAAAATAAATTCTTCTAAGTAGTCTAGTCAACTATTTTTATACTAGCTTGACTACTAGGATCCTTTAAGTTTAATACTATACAGGTATTAAATCCAGAGTAATCTTATATATTTTAAGATTTAAATTAAGATTTCATATTTATTAAATCCTTAATTATTAGAGATAATATATTCATGAAATATTTATAAATCAAAATTAAAAATTCTTAAAGAGTAAGTTCTATCTAGAATTTAATAAATACTCTAGAAGATCTATCCACTGGATTTAATTTTTTTATTTTATATTTAATAATAAAATTAAAAGAAATTAGATTTATTAACTACTAGATTTATATTTTATTAACTCTAGTCTAGCGCATAAAAGATTATAAATTTAAATGATCAGATAAGACTTTAATTATTTAGAGAGTTTTCTTAAGATATTATTACTATTATTTAAAAAGTAAATAATAGTGAATAATTTTTAATCTAGAGTATTATAATTTAGTTTAATATTAAAGAACTTATAAGATTAAAAAATTATTAAATAAGATATATCCTTGCTATTAGATTGGGATAGAATCTTATTTATATTTTTTTTAAATATATTAGTTTCTAAATACTGGGATTTTATAGGATTAAAATATATTAATAAGAGTACTTACTAAAAAATAATAATTAAGTAATAAAAAACTATTTATTTATATAAATTTAATTAAATTTTTTTGGGTTTTCATCTGTTAACTGCTCTATAAAGTAAAGAAATAAAAAATAATATAATATTAATATAATTTTAAATAAATTATTAATAAAAGTAATAAAATCTTAAAAAGATTTGAATATTATAATAACTTTTAAATAATAACTATAAAATAATATTATTTATTTAGTAAAGATCCATGGATATACTATTAATATTAATAATATATTTTAGAAATTTAACTTAGAATTAGTAAAAAGAGTATTTTAATAATTTTATATAAAGTTTAGTCTTTCGGAGTCTTTTTAATATTTAATAAATATATTTTATATAAGATTTTTTATTAGTAAAAAAATAAGAATATTATTTAAATATATTATATAAAAGTCATCGAGAAGTCTATAAAATATAATATATATATAATTTTAAAAAGATACTAGAGTATTAGTCAATCTAAATAATATAACTATATATTTAAAATAATTATATTAAATATGAAATACTATTTTCCATTTATCCTCTTTTTAAATATAAATTTAATAGTAAATATTCTTAATATTAATTTTTAAAAAATATTTACTACCTGAAACCTTGTTAAGGATTTTTAAAATAAAAAATAAAAAATAATAATTCTTAATAAAAACTTTATTTAAATCTCTATAGTTTATATAAAAATATAAACTATTATTTTTTTTAATATAAAGAAGATGGGAGCCCTGGTAAGATTTTTAAAAAACTATATTTAATTTAATATTAAATTTTTTTTAATATATTTTTATAAAATTTTAAGTTTGGCCTTTAAGAGAAAATATATAAAATTATATAAAAATATTTTATTAGATTTTAGATTAATAATATAATCTATAAGGCTATGAGGAGGTAACTATTAAAAGAAATTTATAAAAAAAATATTATAAAATTAATAAAATTTAATTAATAATAATTCTACATTTAATAATAGATTATAAGATGCTTTCTTAGATAATTAGATATTTTCAAAGAAATTTAATAATAGTGTATATTTTTATTAAATTTTAAATTACTTTAATAAATTTAGTAGTAGGGAGAAAAAAAATTAATAATATATTAAATTATTATAAATAATTCTATACTGATAAAGTGACATATAAATCTTAAGATATAATTATTAATAATAAAATAGGGCTGCTATCTAGCTAAAAATCTTTATTAATTTTTATATAAAATTATTTAAAAGTTTAAATATTTTCTCGTAAATTAGTAGTAGTAATAAGTATTCTCTATATACTATAAATAAAAATATTAAGTTAATTAATTACTTTAATTCTAGATATAATAATTAAAATATATTAAAATTTATAAATCTTAATAAACTAATAATTAATAATATTTATTTTAATATAATTATTTAGATTTATAAAGATTTCAAGATTATTTCAGATATAAATAGAAATATAAAAATAATAAATAATCTCTACTATAAGTAAGAAAGTTAAAATTATAAGATTTATTTTAATTTCTTTACTTTTTTTTAGTTTTAATAAGAACTAGTAGGCTTTGGTAAATTATATTTTTTTATTTTTAATAAAGTAATAAATTACAAGATATTAAGTATTATTATATATAAAATATTATAATTATTTACTATTCTTTCTAATAGGATTTTTTTTATGATTCGTGATATTATCTATAATAGGTTTATTATTATAATAACTTGAAATCCATTTGTGTGGTTTATAATTATTAGATTAATTATTATTTTATTTATATTTTTTTTTATTACTCTATAACTTATAATAATAGATAATAATAAATATTATTTTTTTTATTCTTCAAGTACATATAGGACGTATTTTTAAATATAAGAATTTAAATCTAATAATAATTTAATAAAATATAATAAAATTTTTTTTTTAGTTTAACAGGAAAAATATTACTCTAGAATATTAAAATAAATATAAAACTTTTTTAGATCTTAATTATATCGCTGGTAGGTTTATTCAAATTAAACTATAATATTTAATTAAAAAATAATAGTATTTTAAATTAAAGTAAAGATTTAGTCTTTAAATTAAGATTATAATTTTTTAAGTAATCGTCTCTCTTCTAGACTCTTATTATTAGTAAAATAATATTATTTTTACTTATATATTAGGTCCATGTAGCTAATAATAATAAAAATCTTATATTCTTTAGGAAAATACTTTTTAGAAGTTTTTTAAAATATATATTTTAGATTAATAATCCATTCCTAATATTTCTAGAGATTAAAATTTAATATAAATTAAAAATATCTTTAAATTTAATTTCTCTTTTTTTCTTATCAGATTCGGAAGAGGATTGATAATACTTAAAAAAGATCTTATTAAAAAAAAAACTTTCTAGAGATAGACTATTTTTTATTATAAATTATTAGCTTACTTTAACTGATGAACATAATCTTCTAATTATTAAATTTTTTTAATAGTAGAAATAGTATTCAATAATAGTTCTAAATTAGTTTAGTTATTAACTAATTCTATTTTTTTACAATTCTTAAGAGGTGGTATCTTTCTTAAATAATTAAAAAAGAAGCATTAAAATATGATAGGATCTACTTATCAGGATAAAAGATCTATTAATTAAATAAAGAACTAGCTACCAAACATATAAAGTTTTATTTATAGTAATAAAGATAACTTATATCTATAAGATAAACTAATTTTTATAGAATTAGTAGTCTAATACTGAGGAGTATTATTTTATAATAGGTAAGAAGATTCCAAACTATTATTAATAATTATATAATTTCTATAACTATCCCAGTACGTTATTCTAAAAATCTGGATCACACTAACTAGACTACTATAGAGCTAGAATATTAGTCAGGCTATTACTAATAAGATAAGGCCTCCATCCGGACCGTTCTATCATAAATTTAATGAAGAAATAATCAATAGTCTCTCACTATCTATATTAATAAAAAAATAATTATATAATGGATATTATGCTAAATAAAATATAATTTTATTAAAAAGAAAATAAAAGTTTTATTATTGAATGAAATTGACAGACTATATTCAAAAGATTATAAATTAATTAAAATTTTATAACAATATTACTATTACATATGATTACAAAGATTCCTAGAAAAAACTATAATTAGAATTAATATACTCTTAATAAGACTAGAGAAAGTTTTATTAATTAAATAATAAAACATTCAAATCTTTAAAATTTTTAATATAATTCTTCCCACAGCTTTACCAAAAAAATAAAAAATAAAAAAAAGAACCTTATTATCTAATAATTATAAATATATTTTTAAAAATATATAACAAAATTAGTATATATTTATTTCTATGTTTCAAAATTACTATAGTTCTTTTATAATTAATACTAAAATACTTAGTATTAAGAATTAATAATTTCATTAATAAATTTAAAATAATACCATAGCTCTTAGTAGATTTATTTAAATTAATAAGAAAGAATTATAATTAAATTATATTAATAATAGATAGATATTATAATAGAAGGTTTTTCTAAAAAACTACTTATTTAATTTTTCTATACTTATTAAAGATTTTATTGATCTAATAATTAAATTACTCTAAATACTCTATAAAGGATTAAGGTAGAGAGGTAAAAAAATATTTCATCTTAATATTATATTTAAAATAAATATTACGATATAGTTTAATCAGGTTCTAGAGAAATAAAGTATATAAATAATTTTTTATAAGATTAAAAAAGAATTTAAGTGGAGAAAGGATCTTCTAGATACTAGTAAGAAAAGTATGATATATAAACATAATAAGTAAAATAAAAATATAAAAAAGAACAAAAAAGAAAGAAAAAGAAAAAGAAAAAGCAGTAATTTATATACTTCTATAAAGAGAGAAAAAGCTAATAAAAAAGGGATTAAGTTATTCTAATAAGTATAACTTAAATTTAAAGTAAATAAGAACTATGAATAGTAATATTTATAAAACAAGATTAAAAGAATATAATATATATAAAAATAAAAAAAACTATGTATTTTATTTTTTTATTTAGCTTAAAAAGAAAGGTATAAAACTAATACTATCTTTTTAAAAAAATTAGATTAAGGAAATAAAATAAAATTAAAATTAAACTAATTCTTCATTTTAATATAAATAAAGAAATAGGGTCCTACCTATAATCTTTTCATTATAAAAAAAATTAAACCTAGTTTTTTGATACATGTATAAGTAAGAGATTAAAATCTTATCTATATCTATTTAATAAGAAAGATTGAAAAAATTATATTAATTATTATTACTAGTTTGAGTAATTTCTTACAAAAGCTAGATTAAACTTTCTATATGAAAAAAGAAAGAGATGGAAGAGAGATTAAGAATATTAATATTTTATATATTTATGAACTAATCCAATACTAACAAAAAAATAATATTATAAAATAGAACTTTATATTATAAGATTTAGTTAGACCATATTTTTAAATATTATAAAAGGGATTTTTATATTATAAGACTTAATTAGTCCGCACTATTGCTGTTAGCTAGTTAATTATTATATATATATAAAATTCTAAATATTCTAAATCTCTATTCCAGTACTGGTTATTTTTTCTTATATTTATAGGTGTCGTGCATCTAGTATTAGGAAATATTTTCTAATAAATCTATTGTTTTAGGCTTCTTAATATTTTTATTATCAAATTAAAAATTTCCATTTATAATTAGACATTTAAATTTAAGAATACTAGTGACTATCTAATAAAAGAAAATATTACTATATAATTTAATGGATAATAAATTATGAATTAATTATGTATTTTGTTATTTTTCTTTAGAAACAAAATCGTAATATTTTAATTTAAAAAAGTTTCTAACTAAACTTTTATAAAATATAATTTTAGTCCTGCGATTCCTATATCTATATTATATAATAATTATTTTATAAAAATCTTAAATTAATATAAAAGATAAAATAGAAAGATCTTACTTTTTTCAAATCCTTAATAATATTTTCAATAAATATAATTATATATTAAAAAGATTCTATAGATAAATATCTCTATTTATACAAAATCTTATCAATAGATTATATATTCATTTATTTATATATACTGTCTATATCTAAATAGACTTTAATACATTAATTATATTAATAGATAATATATATAATCTTTAATAATTAAAAATAAACAATAAAATAGTCGTCCTAACAGGCTAATACGACTATTAAAAATTTTAACTAAACTTTATTAAATATATAATATAAAAATATAACATATTACAATTAATAATTTTAGTATCTATAATTTATTATAGACTAGTTCAAAATATGTTTCTAAAACTAGATATAATATAAGATATATAAAGTAATTTAAAGAAATTATATAATAAAGATTTTCAATTTATATTAGTCTACTGTGTATAATTATATATTTAATCTTGACTAATAACTTAAAAATTCTAATTCTAATATAAGCAATAAATAAGTGTCAAGTGAATATTTTTTAGAATACCTATTTATTTAGATTCTCCTATTAATCTCTATCTTATATCATAGACTCTGGTAGACTAGATTAAATATATGTATAAAATAAGTCAATTATCTCTATATAGAAATAAAATTAACTATAATATTTAAATCTTGAAAGATTATTTCTAAATATAATTTAGAAACTCTGAATATTAATATCCTATTAGTAGAATCAACTATTAGTGAATTGAAATTCTACATTATTCGAAAAGATTTAACCAGTTAAGTGGTTAATCTATATCAAATTATTAATTAGCTAGTTAACCATAGTGACAAGATTCTATAATCTATATAAGTAATTAAATAAGACTAGTTCTTATTTTATAGTATAAAATATAAGATATCTAGTATAATTATCAAATAATCCATGTACTAACCTAAGATATCCTATATCTATTCTAATATTCTCTTTATGAAGTAGGAATATACCGCGGACTTTAATAAGTAGTAATATTTATATAATATTTATATTAAGTTAGGGATATAAATCTCTAGTGTTTTTAAAACATTAAAAAATATTTTAAAAAAGTAACTTTATTAAATTATTAGTAAATATATTATTTTGAATATATATTATATAAAAAATAATTCTTTCTCTATTTTTTTCTGATGAAGTGGTATTATATATTAATATATTTAATGTATAAATATAAGAATTTCTTTGGTGTTAAAACTCTCCAGTTATTATTATATAAATATATTGAATTATTATTAACATACTTTAATTCTTTTAAAAGTTATTATAGATTAATTTTTCAGTTATTGTTAACTTAGTAATATATTCTGTCTTATAAACTAATGAAATTATACAAAATTAATATTTAGAATTGTAAAAACTAGCTTTTTCCTTAGACATGAAAGTTTATCTAGAGATTGAATATTAGTTAATATAATTTCTAATTTAATATATATTTAAAAATTCTTCAAATTCAGGATTATATCTATTAAAAATAAAAATCTAATATCTAATTAAAATTTAACTTCAGCAGAATTATTTATATATTTACTGCCTAGCTTAGATCTTAGTTAATAGTTAAAATCTATAAGTATTAAGATAGGGTATATATTAAAATAAGGAAAGCTTTTAATTGTATATTTAATATAATTTTTTTAATTAAATTAGATAATATCCCCTTATTTGAAGATTTTAATATTAAAGTAGTATTTATAAGACTTTAAATTAATTAAAATTCTTTATTAGATATACTTTCTAGTTAGTATATTCTTTCAAAAAATCCAAAAATAGTAGGTTATCAATATAAAAATTTAATATAAAATAATTATTTTAATATATAAATATACTAGGTTTTTTATTAATTGGATATAAATAATAAATTTGAAAAATATAATAATATATTTATATTAGAATAATATTAATTATTTTAATTTATAAAATATTTTACATAGCTTGTATACTTTAATAAAATATATTGAATCTTTAATCTTTATAAATTATATAATAAAAATGTTTTTATTCATAGATGTTTATTGATTTTCTTAACTATTTTTACTCTTATGATAGTGAATAATAATATTATATAATTTATTGATTTTATAATTATTATAAAGATTTCGTCATAGTCAATTCTATATTATTATAAGAAATTATAGATTATTTATTATATTTTATATCTAGTAGATTTTCTATTAGATTCTAGTTTTATTTTATTTAATAATTAAAACTACTCACCCTAAAGACAAATTGATAAGATGTTAGATATTATTTTTTAAAAGTAAATTATCGTCTTTAAATTTTCTAAATCTTTTTATATTTAGTTTCTCTATTATTCATTTAAATATCTAGGAATCCAATATATCTAGTTAGGTTATAATAATAATATTTAGTTTTTAAAATTATTTAATAATAATTAATAAGATAACTATTTATTTTATAAAAATACTTATCTTAAATAAATTAATTATTTAGTTCTATATATCTTATAAGAAAGTATCAATATTATCTATAATAAGTTAAAAATATTTTATAAAAAAACATTTCCTCTCACATAGCAGTCCTTTCGACATATTAATAAAAAAATTAAATATTATATAATATTCTACATCTTTATTTATTATAAAAAATATATTATATTTAAATATAAATATAATATTATCTAGTAATATCACAGACGCGTTAATTTTATTGAAAATAGTATTATAAATATATCTTAACTACTTATATTTAGTATTATATCTTTTATATAGATTATAGATTTTATAGTTAATGATATATACTTTCTATAATTCTTAAAAACTTTAAAATAAATTCATAAAATACCCTTCTACCTTATAAAACTAATAATTTTGAAAACAAATATATGAAATTAATAAATATATATTATGTGCCTCGGGATACTATATACAAAGATTCTAGAATTATTTTAATTATATAAAAATACTATAATTTTTAAAAGTTCAGTCTATAGGTGTTATAGAAAGTAAAATTTGATAAATATAATATAATCTTTTTTTAAAGATTTTTGATTATTTTTTTATCTTATTCTATCTTAGATTTTAAGATATTATATATTTTTTAATAATATTTTTATTAATTGTACCAAATTATACCTTTATAAGACTCATAATAAATCTATTATGAGGAATATCTATACCTAAGAAAATCCTCTATAAATCTTAATTAGTAAGATAATATAACTATATAACTTATAAGTCTCTTACAGATAATAAATGTATATAAGAAGTATTAGCTAAGAAATTAATAATAATCTTTAACAAAAGTATAATCTTACATTTCACGGAACCTATATAAACTTATTTTTTATATTATTTTATTATATTAATTTTTATAATCTTATTATTTAAATCCTGTAAGATAATCTATCAATTATATTTATAAGAAATTAAATAATCCCATTAATATCCCTTACCGAGACTTATTAAAAAAGATTATTAAAAATATTAAAAAAGATATAGATCTCTTTAAATAAATTCTATAAATAATTTATTATATTTGAACAAGTCATAGTACTTAAGTCCAGACTAGAACTTACTATAAGAATAAAAAATCTTTTAATAATCTAAATAACTTAGAGAGCATTACTATAAGGATAAAAAATATAAATATCTATATATAGTCTCTATAAGCCAATAAATAATATAATATTTATAATTATATAATTTATTAATTATTTATTATATAACAAAAATCTACCGCAAAAATAAATAATCAAAATAAAGAATAATAATTATATATTATAGTGGCGTACTTAGATCATACCTTTAAGAATTTATAAAAGGAAATTATAATAATTTATTATAAATAAAATTAGACTAGATTCTACAAATTCTTACGAATATAATGAAAAAATCTAAATAATAGAAAACAAGAAGTTTCGTTATAGATTTTGGTAATAATTCTATATAAAAAAAATTTAATAAGATCTAGTAACTTTACTTATATAAATATAATTAAACTTAAATTAATTAAATAATAAATTAGAATTCCTAAAAAAAGCCTATAATTTTTATAAGATAAAACTAATTTCTTAAAATAACTTATAGAGAGAAAAGCCATAATAATACTATCTATAAAAAATAAATCTTTAAATATACTATTATAAATATTGACTAGTAAGAGTATAAATACTACTACTTTAACTTATTTTAAATATAAAAAATAAGATATACTATGATACATTATTATTATAAAAAAAGATTTATAATAAAAAATTGAATAATTATATATATAAAATATAAAAAATTTAAAGAAATATTCTTTATAATATATTCTAACTTATAGATATAGGAAAGGCTACTTATAAAAAAAGATTAAATAAGTTTTATAATATAGAGATATTAATTAATATAGATATTGCAGTAAATCTAATACTAGTAATATTTATAAACATTATAAAATAAAAACTAATTTCTATAAAGATACAAAGATCTTAAAAAAAGGGAAGATTTAATTAAAAAATATAATTATCTTCATACGAAATCTTAAAACTATGGAGAATATATATAAAGAATATTATAAATATATTCTATAAAACCTATTATAGAGTTTAACTATTATTGACTTAAGTTTTATAAAACTAAAATAGCCTACATACACTATATATTCATAAAAGAATTTCTTATAAAAATTATAAAATAAAATAGATTTAGATTATAATAATACGGGAAATTTATTGAAACTAAAAAAAATTACTAGAATAATTTGAAGGCTTTACTAAAGTATTTATAAAAGATGGGATTATAGTATATCTATCTTTATAATTAAATATTAATCTTGAGATTAACCTCGCGGATTACTATAAAATTTAAAATTAAAATAATCTATAATATATTTTTGGTAAAATTAAAAACTCTCAGGGAGTACTTAAAGGAATACTTTATAAAAAAATAAGTTAAATTATTAAAGTTATTAATAAAAATATTAATTTTATTTATATAACAATATAAAAGTCCACAAGTCTATATTAATTATTATAAATTCAATAAAAAATAATCAAAAATAAGTATCTCCTATTATTAATTAATAAATATATTAAATATCTTATAAATGCTTTTTAATTTATATAATTTAATCTACGTGAAGCCTACTACAGTATTAAAGTTATAATAAATTATAAATAAAAATAGTATCCTATATATAATATAGATTATTTAAATATTGAATGATACTATTTAAATTAATTAATATCTTTATAAAATTTTAAATTTTTATTAATTTATTAATTATAGAGTACCTAGACTATTTTATAATTATATATTTAAATAATATTATTACATACTTGTGGGATCTAGTGATATACAAATAATAAATTTATGAAATTCTTTATATTCTAAAGAAAGTAAGATTATATATAAAACTAAGTATTGTTTTATAAAAATATATATTAATTTCCTTAGATTTTCTATTACCTGTAAATGTATCTGGCTGAAATCTAGTCAAATCATAATAATCTATAAATAATTAAAATTATAGAATATAAAAAAGATTTTATAATTTATAAATTTTATAAATTAGTATTATTCTTTTATAGAAAAGTATTTATAAATAATAAACCTACTTATTAATCTTATTAAGAAACTTTATAAAAAGGGAAAAGAAGATTAGAATAAGACTTTTTAATAATAAAAGTTTATCGGAAATTTAGACAAATTAATATTTATAGAGAATATTGTTACTATCTATTTCTAAGAAATTAATAAATTTATATTTTTTATATATATTATAATTTATAATTAATATAATATTATTATAAAAGAATATAAATAGCTAATAAGCTTTAATTATATATTATTTATGAAAAGTAACTTCTATAAAATAGAAGTATAGGATCTCTGACTAAGGACTATCTATAATAATAAAAATATTTAGAGAATAGTATTATTAGTTAAAAAACCGAATACTATAGTAAAGATTATTACTAATTATAAAATCTTAAGATATTTTATAATTAATGAAAAATTATTATAAAAATAAATATAATTGATATAATATTTTATAATATTTTATAATTTTTATAATATTTTAATTTTATATTAAATATTATCTAGAAATATAGAATCTTATAAATAGTTTATTATAAAAACTAGATTATAAAAATAATATTTATAAAAGATCGATGAGAGCTAGAAAAAATAATATTATGATAATTATTAAATTTATCGTCTTTAATATAGAAAAAAAAGAGTCATAATAATCTAATAAATCTTGATTTATAAAAATATTTTAAATTGAAAATAACTCACGGAAAGATAACAAATAAAAAAACTATATTTATAGAATTATTATATTATAAAACCTATTTACGGAACGACTTGTCGTAATATTTAAATTATTAATTTAGAATAAATAATGTTTTAAATTTATAAAAAAATAAAACTAATAAATTTTTTAATAAATAAATAAACTATGAAGATTTACTCTAGAGATTAATAATCTATAAATTTAAAATAATTATAAACTATAGTTTTAGATATTTACAAAATTATATAATAATCCTATTACAAGACATCTTATAAGTAGAAAAATATTAATCTTAATCTTATAAAGATTTTAGTAGATAAGAATAAGTAAATTTATATAGAAGTATTACAAAATTTATAAGATTTATTTAAAAAGAAAGAATAATTTATAAAAATTAATAAGATTTACTAGAACTATTACTAATCTTTATAAAACTATAGAAAAAAATAATAATAAATTTTATTACTAATCTATCTATAAGTACTAGTGCTATAAAAGATTCATAAAAAATCTTTAATAATATTTTAAGAATTTTAGACTAGTATAGTAAGATAACTTATTCTATTCTCTTATAGAAAGTCTAAATAGAGAAGACTTTATAAAAGCTTTTAAAATCCGATTTTTTTTATTATATAGAGTATCTCTAAAGATTATTATAGATAAGAAAAATATCTTTATAATTAAATAGAGATTAAGTACCACATATTATCTATAAATCAATAATCAAAAGAAATAATTAAATAGTATATTAGAATAGTACTTCTAAACCTATATAAATTTTAAATAAAATAAATAAATAAATTTCCTATTATTTGTAGAATTTATATATAATAACTCTTTATAAATATCTATTTGAAAAATATTATTTTATATTATTTTAACAAGATATCTATGAATAATTAGAATAGACTATTATAAGGAAATCTATAAGAAAATGAAAATCTTGCTAAGAATTAAAAAATCTAGAAAATATACAAGCATATAGAGGAGAATCTAAATGTTATATATGTAAAAATAAAAAAAGGGTTATTAACTATATAAAGTGGGTTGAAAGCTTTATAATCAATTAAATAATCTAGTTATTAGTAAGATATTTACTATAAAATTAAATTAATAAAAACCAGGCCCGTGGAATAGAGGATTTTATTATATATTTAAAAATATTAATATATAAATATATAAATTAAAGTTATTTATAAATGTATAGATTTATAATATCTTTTATATATTATTACTTTATAAATATTATAAAATAGAAAAGATTAACTCACGGAAGCTCTTTCCTTTCTAAAATAATTTTTATATGTATTATCTAAAGATACTAATAGCCTCATAATAAGAAAACTAAGATATAAAAATATTAATTAAAAAAAAAAATTATTCCAGTAAAAAGAATATCTATGAACTAGCTATAAATCCCTATTATTTATATATCTATAAAATGTTTATAACTAGAGAATACTTTTATTTATAATATAAAAAAAAATAAAAGATAATAACTATAAAAATTAAAATAAATTAATTAATTCTTTGTTAATCTCTTAACAAATATTTATATATTATATATAAAATATAATTATATTTGTAGGTTTAAAAATAGATTAAAATTATAATTAATGAATCTTATAACAAGATTAAAAATATTCATTATATTTTTAATTATAACTATCAAAGACGTGAAAATCCAAAAATTGAATAGATTGTAATATATATTATATATTTAGTTATAAAAGAATTAGTATTTTAGTTTACATTATAAAAATAATTTTATAAAATAAAATATATATTTCTAACTAATAGAGTGTATTATATATAATAAAATATATAAATTATAGTATTAATATTATTATTTAGTAATATTTATAATTCAATAAGGACTGCTTCCCTATCTTATTTAGAATAAAGGTTCTAATAATATAGATAATATATTATTAGTGAAACTAGTAAATTAAATATCTAAAAATAAATTTATAAATTAAATTAAAATCTAGATTCTAATCTTAATCTATTATAAGATAAAAATATTTTATTAATTCTTGAATATATTCTGTAATAAAGAAAGTAGTCTATAAATATATAAATCTTTAATAAATAGAGTAACTACAATATTTATGAAAATGACAATAGAAATACTATAATTAATATAAAAAGTATATAAAGAAAGGATTTAAAAAACTTAGATAAAACTAGAAATACCTGAAAAAAGGTAATTAATATTAATTTATATATATTTTAGTAGGAGAGGATATTAGTCTTATAAAAATAAAAACTAGAATTATTATAAAGATAATAATTATAATAAATAATTAAAATTATTATTTTTATAAAAAATAGATTTACTACAGGAATAAAAACATGAAAAAATACTATAAATAAAAAAATAAATTTTATAAAAGATAGAGCTATAATGGTAATAATAAATATATTTTTATAAATAATAATAATAATAGTAATATAGTGTATTTATATAAAAGAATAAGATTAATATAATAGTATTTTAATATATAAAATACAAAGATTTATTTATAAAAGAATATTCTTTTACAGGGGGGAAAGAGAATAAAAAATAATTAAATAATATTATAAAAGAATTTAAAAAATTATCGTCTAAGAAAAGATTATTAAAATAATATTTATAAAGAAAACTATTTTCTAACAATAGATTCTATAAGTAATTTTTAAATAATAATAACTATAATAAATAAGTCTTGTAGAGATAAAAAGAAATTTTGTATATTAAAAAATATAATAAGAGAAGAATTTATAAAAACAAAGTTTTAAATGAAGAAACAATTAGTATAAAATTTTAGAGAAATCTCAGATCTTGAATTTTACATTATATTTGAAATAAATATCTACTAAAACTTATTAGGCAAATAAAAGCTTTATAAAAAATAAAATTTTATTAGAAAATAAAAATTTTATAAAAAAAATAAAAATTATATAAAAGGGCGAAGGCTTTATAAAGAAGATTTTATAAAATTATAAACTTTAAAGAAAATAAAGATTTATAACCAAAAAAATAATATAAATCTAAAGATATTTATATAAAAATAAAAATAATATAAAGTAAAAAATAATATTATAGGTTCCTCCTAGTGAAGGAATAAAATCTATAAAAAAAACTAATTATTTTTTCTTTTATTTAAATATTAATAGGAGATATATAGATAAAGATTTTAATAATATTATTTATTATAAAAATCTTATAAAAAAAAATAAGTATAAAAATACATTTGTTTAAAATAATACTTTTTAAATTTTAATAAAATATTAACAACACGTGATTCACAAGTCTTTTATAAATAAAAAATATCTGTCAGCAGTATTAGCTAAAACATTAATAATAATATTTTAAAAAAATATAATCATAAATTTTATATAATTTATATAGACTTACTTTTTACATTACCTTATTATATTATTACTTATATCAATTAAGTGGTCTTACTAGTATTAGTTCATATACCTATTATTATAATTATTATATAAAGGTTTCTTTACATAATATATTACTAAATTATATTTATATATTAATCATGAAAAATCTACATAAATTTATTCTCAAATTTAAATAAATTATCTATCTATATTATTTTAAAAAATTATTTATTAAAATTTTATAATATATTTTACTAAACATATCTTTATAAATGATATATTTATATTAATATAAATATATTTAAATAGTCAGAGCTCTATATCTTAAAGTAATTAATCTGATTTTAGCTAATTTAATTTATAAATAAAATTAATAAGAAGTTCCTGTTTAATGAATCAAATATAAATTATGAATAAAATTTATTATTCATTAAATATCATTAAGACTAGTATATTTAAGGTGTTAGTAGTGAAATACTAATAAAATTAAAATTTTCTTATAATAATTATATATATTAGTAGTTATGTTAGAGACAATAATTAGAAATATTATTGTTAATTATATAATAAATGTAAAATAATTAGATTAAAGTAATAAAGATTATTAAATTATATTATTATAATTAATTTCATTTTAATTAAAGAAATTATTATTTTACTTCCTTAAAGGATAATCCCATAACAATAATTATTAAAGGTATTAATCAATAATAAATTAGTTATAAATATAAATATATATAGTACTTATATAATATATAATTATTTCAAATTATTACTTATTAACGTATATAATAAAATAATATTTTTTCATATATAAAAATTATATATTAATTATTAAAATAATATTATAGATTATATTTTTAAATATTTATTCAAAAGATACCTTATAATTTATTCTTTTTTTTAAAATTTTGATTTTAAAATATAAGTAAGTCTATTTATATTTAAATTATCAAATTTTTTATTTCATTTTGAAGAAATTTAAAATATTAATATTTATTTTTTTATCCTTTAATACAAAGTATATTAATAATTTATAGATTTATAATAGTAGTATTTCTAATGATAATCAATTATTATTATATTATTATATATCAATTTATATAACCTTTAATAGATTTATACTTCTTAGCCTAAGACTAGCAGTTATTTTATAAAGTTTTTTAAAAATATTTTTTTATTTGATAATTAATTTATAAGTATATATGTATATATATATATATTACAAACTAAGATTACTTATTAAATAGATAATAGTATTATTATATATAGTTGTTTCAACGATATTATATATTTTATAGTTAAATTATATTTATTTTGATATATTTTGAAACATTTTAGTAAAGAGGATGATTTGGTTTTTATCTATATAATGAAATTAAAACTAACAAATATTTATTTAATATGAATTAAAAATCTCTATATGGTTCTAGTTTATAGAGTATTTTATATAATATAATATAATTTTTTTAATTCTAAAAATCTAAGAATCTCTTGATATATATTAGAATAGACTTATGATTAAATACATTATAATATTTAAAATCTTATTTTAAAATATGAAAAAAATTAACTACAGAGTCTAGAAACCTCTTTAAATTAATACTATATTCTATTATATTAAAAATATATTAAAGTCTTTAAGGATAGATAGTTTTGAATAAATATTAAGATATATATTTATTATTTATTTAAACTTCAATTCAATATTATTATATTTATTAAATTCTTTGAGGAGGCGTGCTTTAGTGAGTAAAGAATAATTTAGAGATAAATGTTATTTATTATATTATTTTATAATTTTAACTATTAGAAATTTAAAAGATTTAAAGATTATATTAAATTATTCCAAGCTTATAACCTATTATTAGGAGGTTAAAATTCTATATTATTAGAAAATAATTAAGTAATTAAATAATTAATATATGATAAATTATTAACTAATTACTTAATTATAATAAGCAGGTTTTATAATTTATATAAATAGGTAGATAAGACTAGTTTCTATTTACCGGTATAAGATATAGAATATCTAGTATAGTGGTTAAATAGTCTAATTACCAGCTTAAGATGTCTTATACTGTCTTAAGACTCTAATAGAAGTAAGAGAATATTTATTTATAAATAATAATTCGTAAACCTTTTCAAAAAAGTTAATATATATATAAAATTGATTATTAATATACTTAGTACTAGTATTAATAAGGTTATTCCATAATTTTAATATAATAAATAACATTAATTAGACTTTAATGATATATATAGTATAAATTTATAAATATATAATTTATTAATATTGATATAAGGTACACTAATAAAGAATTACTAATAGTAATGATATTAAAAATATTTAGAAAATAGTAAAAGAAATAAACGGTTAAGAAATATATTAAATATATACTATTATTATAAGTTTTAAAATCTAATATTATTTATTATTGTTTAGAAAAAAGAGTTTAGATTTTAATGAAAATATTCTTTTTCATTTTTCCATAAATAAAATTTAATAATATTTAGATATTTATATATTTAGAATTATTTTAAAATCTCTTTATTTAATAAGTGTAAAATTCAGTATATTTTGGAAACTTTTAAATTAAATAAAATCTCTAAATATAATAACATCTTGAATTAAGTATTGAAAATTATTATTAAAATTTTAATATTATTAATAATCTATTTATAGAAATATTGTATCAATATTAATTCTTATTTTATATATTTTAATAAAATTAAAACTATAGTTTTCTAGAAGTTTAGAAAGCGAGGTTATTTTATTTTAAAAATATATTATTTAATTATTATATGTAATATTCTCAATAAAATCTTTAAAACCTTATTTATAAATTAACTAGGTTATTTATTTGAAGTATATAAATTATTTTCAAATAATAACTTTAGAGATTATGAAAGATAAGAAATAAAGTCTATTTTTTATATTATATTGAAAGTAGTTTATATAGGCTACAAGATAAGTAAATACTACATCAATTTAATTTTTTGATATTTTTCATAATATATTATATACTATAGTACTTTACAATATATATAATTAGAAATTTCCATTAATAGATATAAAATAGTTAAATAGCTATTTTTACAATTGTTATATTATATTTATTAATGTAGATATTATTTAAAAACCCTGTATTATCTCTAATCTTATATTTATATTATAATATTAATATATATAATATAGAATTTTTATCTACTCTTCATAATTGAATAATTTTAAATCTAAGAAAAGGTCTTATTTAAATTATCTTATTATGTATCTAATATATATATATATATACTAGATTAATACTACTATTATAATATATATAACTATAAAATTCTTTAGAGTTTATAGGAAAAAAGATTTAGTTAATTCTAGATATTAATCTATAGAAGTTAAAACCCTATTTTTTATAGATCAATTTTCAATAATTATAATTTTTATAGATATATTTATAATCTTAGAGAACTATTTATAACTAATTAATTTATAGAGGATATGCTATGGATAATTCTAAAAATAATAATAGAATAAGTATAGTAGTAATCTTTTTAAACCTTTCATTAATTTAAAATATATTTAGATATAAAGATTAAATTTATCAATAAAATTAACTATAGAGATTGTTGATCTATTATTAATTTTTTTATTTAATTAAATATAACTTAATATCTTTATAAATTAAGTAAATCTCTATTATAAATAATTTAAAGAAATATCTATATTTTGAAACATACTAAAATAATTAAAATATATTATTGAATTTTATAAAAAGATTCAGGTAGTATTTAATTTCATAATCATTAGGTTATATAATAAATTATATATTTTTATTATTTATTTTCACTAGATTACAGTATGACCTCAGGACTCTAAATACTAAATTTATTAATTAAAATATTAAATAATTATGAGCTAGAAAGAATATCTATTATTTACTAATAAAAATAATTAAATCTAATAATAATATATAGACTCTACGTAATATATAAATGAAGAAAATTTTGAAAAAATAAATTAAGAATTAAATAAAAACAATTTTTATGTAGATATAATCTATACTAATCTCTTTATAACTATTCTTTCTCTATCTTCTCAAGGCTTAAATTACTAATATTTCTTATTTCTTCGTGGCTGTTTCTTCTCTATCTCTTTAATATCTGAATTACTAATTCTGCTTATTTTTTTATATTTAATTTTTTTATTTTCTTAATATTTAAATTATTAATTTTAATTATCTTTTTACAGCTATTTTTTTTTATTTTTTAAAATTTAAATTACTAATTCTACTTATCTCTTTATAGTTATTCTGTGATAGTATAAGGAGTGATATAATAAGATAATATAAAAAGTAATCCTATCTAGAGCATATAAAGTATAAGATTAAATTTTTTTCAAGATATTATTATTAATTTTCTAGTTAATATTTGTCGTGTATACTGATTATCTATAAAAGACTTATAAATTATATAACTATAATATCGTGTTAATTAAAACTTAAAGAATGTTATTTTAGGTATAGATATTTTTTTAATAAATTTAATTTAAATGTTAAATATAATCTTTTATAAATAGTCTTTGTTCAAATCTTAGTTCTTAAGCATACAAGTATTAGTTATATTTATAATAAATTTTTTTCTATGAAGCGACCTTATAATAGACTATTTATATAATGTTATTTATAATAAATAATACCATTAATATCTTATCTATATATCTTTTATTGATATTTAAATAAGAAAGAAATAGTTAATTCATTTCTATAAATTCTATTATTTATTAAGCTTTTATAACATTATTTTTAATTTTCATTATTCTTACTTATATATAGACTTTTTTAGATTTATATTATTATTAATCTTTTATAAATCTTTTTTTAACTTTTTTTAAAAATTTTTTTTCTGTAAATTCTTTAATTTTTTATTCAATTTTTGTTTTTTTTATAAAATTTAGTTTTCTCTATAAAATTTGTATTTTTTTATAAAATTTTATTTTTGGTCTTTACTTTACTAGCACATTTTTATAAAAACTTATTTTAAATATAAATTAAAATTTAAGATTTAAGATTTTTTAGGATTTTATAGTAATTCCTTTATTTTATACTAATTCCTTTATTTTAAAATTTTCCTTTTTTTTTATAGATAATTTTTTTATTATATATTCTTTTATGAAACAATAGTATGTAATAGCGTTTTTTATTTTTATTAAAATTTTTTTAGTTATAGTATTTCGTGGTTTGGTTTGGACATTTTCTAACTGTATTATTCTTCAAAAGGTGGCTGTGGCCTTCTTATATAGATGGACTAGCATGGTTTAGTTTATATATTTTTTAACTAAACTACTTTAAAAAAACCAAACTGGGCCATTACTAATCCCTTTATTATAATTATTATTATTTAATAATTATTTATAAATTATATTTTAATAAAATAATTTTCTTTTTTTTTCTATAAATATTATTCTTATAGTTTATTTTTATATAATACTTTCTAGAATTTTTTATGTTATTATTTATTATTTTCTATTCCTCTTTTTCTATAAGAAAATAATAAATCATTTTCTTATAGATGGGTGTTTATATTTTATATATTAAAATATTATTATATAAATTTTATTAATTCATATAGGCGTACTATATTACTATCATTACTATTATTTATATAATTATATTTAGTATTACTTTTATAGTTTTATTCTTTATAAGATTTATTTTTTTATTTATAATATATTTCTATATTTTTATTTCTATAATAGATCTATATATTTATAAAAATATTAGTGTATAGTTAATCTAGTTATATTTATTTATTATTATTATTATGTTTATAATAGTTCTAGTTTTTATTATTATAATAAGTAATATTTTCTTCTGTAAGAATATACTGTGGTATATATTAAAAAGATTATAAGTAGGTAATTGTCTATGATCCTGATTCTACCAGCTTTATGATATTAGAATATAACTTAATGTAGCTATTTATATACTTATATAAAATATACTATTAGCTAGATTATAATACTCTAAAAGTAATTAAATAGAATAATTATACTACTAATATTAATTATTAAGTTGAATTATGATTTTATAGCCCTTCTAGCTTTAAACCTAAATTTCTTAGGTATCTATCTCTAAGGCTGTTAAGCAGTTTTCAGGTATAGAACTACTGTAAAGAATAATAATTATCCTGATAATATGATATTTTTATGATTTATATAGCTTCAATCCTTACTATTAAAAAAAGTGGTATAAAGTTGGAAGGAGTAGTTAGATTTACTATTAAAGGTTTTACTTACAATCTTATTGATATGTACCACAGTATATAAGATTAATATTAATCAATTGCTTTTCATAAATATTTTTAATATTTTTTAATATTTTTCAAATTTGTTTATGTGTTTTTCTTTATATTAATTATAATAATTTTACTTTTATTTTTATAAATATTTTAATTATTTTAATTATGAAGATTTATATATTTATAAATTATCTTCCTTACTAGAGAGTATATTCAAAGATTAATAAAATATTTTCATTCTATAATAAGATTAGGATTGCGGTCTGGACTTTAATTTAATTTATAAATTTATTTATAAATATTTAATTTATTGGTTTCTCCATAAATATACTCGCTATATTATTGAAGTTTTTATTTTAAATAAAATAATAATTTTTATTAAGTTATAAATATTACTAGATAGTAATACTAATAATGTAATCTATATTTTTTATTAGATATAATATTATTTATTAATTAAACATATATATCTAGCTTTATAAGACTATTTTTATAATTAGAATAGAATATTAATTCCTTTATAAATTATAATTAAATATATAATATATATTATAATCTATCTACCTCTTAGATATTTGTAGTGTGTATCTTAAATAATTATAATGAAAAATATAATAATTATCTTTAAATATGACTTATTTATAAATATATAAATAGTATAGATTTATCACTAGTTTTTAAATATACTTTTATTATAATAGTTTTTTACTTAATTAATATTTTTTTTTTTAGTTTTTTTACTATAAAATTATTAATATTTCCAGGTAATACTCACAAGAACGTTTTTATATAAAAATATGTTGATAAATCTTATTTTTTTATTTAATAATATTTTTCGAGTAAAAATAAATAAAAAATATTAGAAATTTATATATTCATAAGTAAGTTTAATTTATATATTTATATATTAATTTTTTTAAATACACAATAAAATCTTTTATTCCACAGGCCTAGCATTTTAGTAATCTAATTTTATAATAAATATTTTATTAATAATTGGAATTTTTAGTTTAGTATAAAATTCTTGAACTATTTTATATAGTTATTGTCGGAAAACAGGGGACACTAAACTAAAAAAGGAAAATACTAATCTTAATTAGGTCTAGTATCTTCTGAATACAATTGACTTAACTAGTCAAAGGGAAGGATTCAATAAAAGTTTCCTAAATAGGAAAGAAAAAGTGATCGAACTTTTTCAAAGAATTGATTCTGAATTAAATCGCTTGAGTCGCTTGAATAAGAATAAAGTAAATAAACAAAGATTAAGACTATATATATATTTATCCCCCTGTCAGGCTGAATAATCATCAATCAGGCCTAGATCAGGATGCTTTGAAATCAATAAAGTCATGAAATCATTGGAACACGAGGTAAAATGGAGTAATGTAACATTAAGGTAGGATAAAACAAGATTTCTAAGTAAATGCGATCATAAAATACGAATAAATAAAGAAATAATGATTTCATATAAGCGGGGAAACACGAGTATTCACTTGGTTGGCTGGGAACCCAGCCCGTAAAAGTCAAATTATCAGAGATGGCCATTCCTGCGGAGATGACCGATTGGCGGTTTAATTAGCCAGTTGGCTTGCTGAATTTGGCCAGTTAATGAATTGGGAAATTCCAGCTGACAGTTATAAATTTTTTTATATTTTTTATACAATATTGAGATTTCTTTTTATATATTTATATATTTTCTAGATCGTTTTAATTTTTATTAAAGCTTTTATTTCTTTATAATTTTTCTTGTGATAATTTATTTTAATTATTTATAAAGATTTTATTAAAATAATATAGAATAATATTCTTTTAGTTAGTAGTACTTATACAGATTTATTATATATAAATCTTATAAATAATAAAGAACTTGTTTAATTATTTTATTTGATATTTCTATAATTTTATAAATATCATTTTAATATATTATTTAATCACTTAATTTAATTATTAATGTATAGATAGTATGTAGTATTTAATCCTTATTTAATTATAAATATATATATAAAATTTAATTAAATTTTTTTTATAAATTATTTTTTTATTTATAATAACTTTTACAGGCATCCTATATAGTTAGAAAATCTTTTTTAAAATAATTTTATGAAGTTCTTTCTATTTAAATTCTTTTATGAAGATAGAAAATAGATTATTTTATAATATTAATTTATAATTATGAAAATATTATAAAAATCCTTTAATGAATCCTTTATAATCTTAACATTTATAACTCAATTAATCATAAAACTTATTATTACTTCCCTCCATAGGCTTGTGGGGGTTAGTAATAATGTTACAAAAATTGATTAATTTTTAAATTATTTTTGTTAATGAATTTTATAAATTTTATAATATTTTTATATAAATCTACTTATTTCTATCCATGAAAAACCTTTATAATATTATGACGAATATTTTTCTATTTATAAAATATTTCATAATAGGATTATTATATAGCTTTACGTATATTTAAAATTTTAAATCATAATTATTTAAAATATATAGTTTCTCTAATCTTTAAAATAAGGTTTTATAATTTATTTATTAAAACAATTTACTAGTCTTTTTTTATAAGTCTGAAATTTATACCATCTATCTTTTTATTTATTTTAGATATTTATTTTGGATTAATAATCTGGATACTAACATAAATAATTTTATAAATAAAGTTTTATAATATGATAATTTCATAAATATAGTTCTTTTTATTTTCTTTTTATAGGTTATTTCTAGCTTGGAATATTTTTATAAATTAAAATTTATTAAATTATTATAATTTTCTTTTCTATATTAATGATCTAGTAAGTGTGATAATTATTATAATATGAATTCTTTTTAAATTCTTATAATCTTTTATATATATTTCTTGTTTATAATTTAATTTTTATAATAAATTATTTACAAGATTCTAGACATCTAGTTAATATTTCATATAGAATTAAAATACTATAAGATATTATACTCTTTATATTTGTTTATATAATTATCCTTTACCAATTATAAAATAATTTAGAATTTTATGATTGGTAATAATTTTTATTATAATATCAGGTTTTTTCATTAATAATATTATTCTTTCAGTATCTTTATTATTATAAGCTATTTTAAGTTAAAGATTTTATAATTTTATTCTACAAAAATTATTTTTTATAAATAATACGCGACTAAAACTTATTCATTATTTATATTTTTTATAATAGTATTATATCAATTACAAAATTTAATATATATCTTTCTTCCTTCTTGGAAATAGATACTAATAATCATCTATATAAATATTATTATTAATTTTCAAAAGTTTTTATAAGTTTTTATGATTAAGAAATCGTATTTTAGTTTCTTTCTTTTATAGGATTTTTTAGTAAGGTTAGTAAATATATTTATTATTTATAAATATTTTTTTTATAAAATAATGATATTAATTTACAAAATTCATAGATTATAAGACTTTTCTATATTTTATAACTTAAATTATTTATAAATTATTTTAATTTCGCTAGGTTCTATCCAGATATCTTTATACTTAATAAAAATCTAAATAAATTAATTTTTATTTTTAAAAAATAATATTTATTTAATTTTATATATAGTCCTACTTTCTCTGGAATGTGGAGGATCTTATAAATTTATTATTTCTAAATTATTAAATTATATCAATATATAATAATTTTATTTAAATATATAATTATACAATAGTCCAAATACTCTAAAAATAATAAATTTATAAAAGTTTAAAATCTTATAAACATATTAATTATTATCAAATATTTAAATAATCTATATTTTATATAAAATATTATTTTTTATTTATAATTTATTATAATTTTAATCTTACATTGTAATCCGCTTTATGTAAATTAAGCTCTATATATTCAAAATATATATAAAACATTGAATATATTTATTAATTTATAATAATAAATACTTATTTTTAATTATTTATTTATTAAGTTTATATTAATTAATACAGACTTATAATTCCTATTCTTTTCGCTTATAAATCTAATTAGTATATTTCTTAATAATTTCAATATTTAATTTATTTTTTATAGAATATCTTCATAAATATTTTTTGAGACTCTTCTACTCTAAAAGCATTTTATAAATTAAACTAGCTTTAAATTTATAATTATCTATAAATTTAATCTTAAAGTTAATATTAGGTTGTGAAAATAAATATAATATTATTTTATTTTTTATAAATATATTAATAAAGTTTTTGAAATGTTTTAGTAATTTTTTTTTAGTTTTTATAAATTTTTTATTTTATATTTTTCTATAAGAAATTGTTTTATAAATATATAATATATCTAGATTATTTTAGTCCCGTAGAATTTGTAATAATAATAAATAAACTTTATAAATGATTTTATAAAATATATCTGAGATAGGTATTTAATATGCAATGAGGTTGCATTGGTACTAACTACTTTAGAATTTTAAATATGAAGAGAAAAGAAAAATAATAAAAAATAAACATAAATCTTTACTAAAAAATAGATACCAATAGTAGTAAAGTAAATATAATTAATAATATAATATAATATTATATTATATTATATATAATAGTGTTATTATTACTTCCTTTTTTAGGCCTTACTACTCTTAGTTAAAGGTATATTCTTTATTTTATAATTTAAGATCAATTTATTATTTTTACCTGCTATAATCTATACAGGAAGTTATTCAAAAGAATCTACTTAATTAAAATATAAAATATAAAAGTTCTATAAGTAAAAAGAATATATTTCTAAAATTATTAGTAAGATATTATTTTTCATTTTTTTTATTGAAATTATATTATTTAGTAAGATAATGTAATATTATAGAACATAAATAATAGTTAAAATTTTTTTTATTATCTATTCTGTATAATTATTGATTTTAATTAATAATTTAATATTCTAGATCTATTTAGATAGTAGTTATAATATTTTATAGAGTTGAAGATTTTTAGCATAAAAGATATAACAAACTATTATATTATTAGATAATTAGATATAAAATATATATTTTAATTATTTAATAGTTAGAACTAGATTATACTAGTTTTTAAATAAGTTTTAGGAGGGCTAGTCCTAATATTAATATTTTATATTTATATAAATTTTATTTTAAAATATTGAAATTGATCGCGCGATATTTATAGCTAGTAATATAAATTTAAATATTTTAAATTTCATATATATTTTTTTTATAAAGTTCTGTATCTATTTTATATGCTAGACTAGGACTTAGACTTATTAATAATTAATATTTTAAAAGATAGTTAATTAAATATAAAATAGTGCTTATATCTTCTTTTTACTATAAAGAATAATAGTTTAGTAGAGTTATATAATAGTATAAGAAAGATAAAATTAATTAAAGATAAGAATTCTAACTAATTATTTTAATATTGATTTATAAGAGGAATTAGATCTTAGATTATATATTCATTTACTTATTAATTTAAGAATAGTATACTGTCGAAAGTTTAAATCTTTTTATTAAATTTTACTTATAAAATATAATATAATTTATTTTAAAATTCAGTAATAAATTCTTTTATTAAATATCATAATATTTAAAGATTTTAATTATAGATATATTTATTTAAAGAAGCAATGGCTATATCTTATATAAATATAGATTTTATATATAGAATTAAAATATTTTATTTATTTAAATAGTCTCTTATTATAAATACTATATTAAAACTGTGGCGGTCTTTTAGAAATTGTGATAGGATCTACTTGTCAGGGTAGAAGGCCTGTCGACTAGATAAGGAACTAGTCACCAAACGTGTAGGATTCCACTAATAACGACAATATAGCCTATATCCACAAGATAGAGACTGATCCTTGAAGGATCAGTAGTCTAATACTAAGAAACATTATCTTATAATAAATAAGAAAATCCCGAATTATTACTAATAACTTTATAATTTCTATGACCATCCTAGCATATTACTATAAGGACCTAGACCATACTAGCTAAACTACTATAGAACTAGAATATTAGTTAGACTAGTACTAATAAGATAAGACCTCCATCCAGCTTATTTTATTATAATTATTCTCTTTCTTATTAAACCGAGCCTCCTAGCTCAGAAAGTAATATATAAATAGTTTTATAATAAAAGCATAGCGAAAAGCAGGGAATGAGTCTTAGAATAATTATTAATATATTCTTATAAAGTAAGAGAAGTATAAGGTATTATAATATATTTATATTTATTATTATTATTATAGTTAGGATTAGTGAATAATTTTATCTTTAACATGATAGTAGCCTACTATAATACTAGTATTAGTATTATTATTTTTTTTTTTTTTATACTTCTCTTATCCTTCGCGATAGTTTTTTTTATTAAATATTATATTCTTTTAGCAGTCAGTATTTATATTATATTTTTATATTTTTTTATTATTATTTATTAAAAAAATTTATTATAATATCTTATACCCGCAGAACCGTGAAGCATTATGCTATTTATAATCTAGTAATTAAATCTAAGTATTTTTTTATATATATTATCTTTAATTTAATTTAAAGAAATATAATACTGCTACCAGCGTTCTATTTACTATTTAGTATATTTTTAATAATAAAGCTTTAATTCTTTACTAACACTATTATAAAGAAAATAAAAAATATAATTTTATAAATATTCTATGTATTAATACATTATTTGTTTACTAATATAACTAGACGTTAAAAAGAATGCTAGGTAATGTCTATAATTTAGTAAATATTCTCTAATAAATTAATAAGCTACTGGAGGTTGAAGATTAAAAAAATAAACTATATATATACTTATATATTAATAGTTTTAATCTTATAAAGATTTTTAAAAACATAGAAACTACCCATATTATAAGCCTTTATCTTAAGAACTTAAAGAAAAATATAAATTAATAGATAGCTATTTTCTAGGATAATTTATTAACTAAATATTAGATAAACATTTATAGATACTAGTAGTATCTAATTATTTAGTATAATATTATAATACGCTAATTTCTCTATTTTAGTATTAATGTAACGCGTTTGGAGCTCTACTAATATAATAAATAAATTTTTTTATATTTATTACTAGAAAATATAGGTTTTATTATATAAATTATAGTAATAACTATCTTATTCCAGAAAGTCATAGATGTAATTTATAAATATTTTTTTAATATTTTAATATTCTTTAATAGTAATTCAGAGAATGATTTAAAAAATAAAGAAAAAATAATAATAATTTTAAAAGTTTAAATTATTTATAATAATTTTTCTATGTATATCCTTGCTATTTAATAAATATATTAATATCTAATATTTATTAATACTTTGGTATTAGTTCAGAGATATTACTAGCTAAATATATATAAATATTTCCTATTATTTTATATAGGACAATATAATATATTTCTTAGTATATTTAACTTATAGTTAAAAAAATTAAAAAAAAATTATATAACTTAGTATATCCGTAAGATATATATCTAATATAAAGATTATTCAATTATAGTCCTCCGTGATTTTATTAACTTTAATAATCTTTAATATATTCTTATATATTAGCTATGTTTTTACTAAAGATTTATTAATTATATTTACTAAACCATTCTTTCTATTTAATTAAATAGTAGTCTTGGTTATTATATTATTAATAGTTTTTAATTTTTTTAATTTTTTATTCTTCCTTATTGTCTAACTCTGGTATTAATAGTATTTCTTTATAGTTTATACTAATATTCCACAGCTCTAATAGTAAGATATAAAATATATTATAGATTTATCTATATTTCTTAAGTAAATATAAGTAATACGTTTATAATCTAATTTATTTTAAAATCTAAAAAAATCTTATAAACTTTGGAGCCAGCTTTCTTGATCTCTTAAAATATAAGTTCTAAATTAATAATTTAACTAAATCTTTTTTTTAAAATAGAATAATTTTTTATATTTATTATAGTGTTCCTTTTACTTTTCCGTAGCTATTTACTATATTTTTTAGAATTATTCTCTTATTTATTTAACTTTTTTGATTCTATTTTATATAGCTAGAATCTCTTATTATTAAGAATCATCCTTGATTCTAATATAGAAATCTAATAAATAGTTATAAAGAATTTTATTAGATAGTTATCTAATAGTTATATTATTTATATTATTATAAATAAATTAAATAATTAGCAACATTGCAGCCTAATTTATAAAAAATTAAATAAAATAATATTTTAAATAATATTTTAAGATTTAATTTAGTCTTTCTATTTAGTTATTAATTTATAAATAAAATACAGTAGAAAGCCTTAAGATTATATAATTATTATAATTTAAATCTGACCAAAACTTACTAGTGAATATTAAATCTTAATTAGATATAATTCTATTAAAAGATCCGAATATTAGTTTAACTTATTGATGGAAAAGTTTAGTTAAATTAAAAATTATTATAGTTAATAGAATAGCAAAGAAAAAGTAGTATTTTAAAAATTAATTAATAATAATAAAGATAAAATTAATAGTTTATTAATATTAGATAATTGGAGGTAATCCTATAATAAAATTTATTAATAATTTTATAAAAAAATAAAAAAAAATTAATAATAATTTAAAATTACTATATAATTAATATTTTAGAGTTGTATTATCTTAATATATTAAATAAATTTAAATATATTTAATTATATTCTTATATAGTCCACTCTAATAGAATTTTCTATATAATAAAATTTTTATTTAAATCTTTCTAAAATATCCCGCTAATAAATTATTATAATATAGATAGATAAGTATTTAACATAATATTTTAGAAGATAAAATATAAAAATAGTCTTTAAAATAAATATAGCTAATAGCTTTAATAGTCTAATACTTTTAATCTAATTATTCTTATTAAATAGTGATCTTTCTTATTAAGTCTTTAGATCTTTATTCTATAAATATAAAACTTCTATGGTACACACACGTATTATTATAAATTAGAAAATAAATATCTTATAAAATAAATTCTTCCAAGCAGCTTAGTTAGCTGTCTCTATACTAACCTAACTATTAAAGTTTTTTAAACTTAATATTATATAAATATTAAATCCAGGATAATCCTATGTATCTTAAAATTTAAACTAAGATTTTATATTTATTAAATCTCTAATTATTAGGGATGATACACCCATGAAATATTTATAAATTAGAGTTAAAAATTTTTCTTGAAGAGCGGACTCTATTTAAGATCTAGTAAATATTCTAGAAAATCTATTTATTAAATTTAATTTTTCTATTTTATATTTAATAATAAAATTAAAAAAAATTAAACTTATTAATTATTGGATTTATTTCTTATTAACTTTGGTTTAATACATGAAAGATTATAAGTTTAAATAATTAAATAAGACTTTAATTATTTAAAAAATCTTTTTAAAATATTATTACTATTATTTAAAAGAATAAATAATAGTAAATAAATTTTAATTTAAAGTACTATAATTTAGCTCAACACTGGAAAATTTATAAAACTAAAAAATTACTAAATAAAATATACTCTTATTATTAAATTAAGATAGGATTTTACTTATGCCTTCTTTAGATGTATTAGTTTCTAAATATTAAAATTTTATAGAATTAAAATATATTAATAAGAGTACTTGTTAAAAAGTAATAATTAAATAATAAAAAATTATTTATTTATATAGATTTAATTAGATTTTTCTAGATTTTTATCTATTAACTGCTCCACGAAGTAAAGAAATAAAAAATAATATAATATAAAAATAATCTTAAATAAATTATTAATAAAAATTATAAATTCCTAAGAAAACTTAAATATTATAATAATTTTTAAGTAATAACCATAAAATAATATTATTTATTTAGTAAGAATCTATAGATATACTATTAATATTAATAATATATTCTAGAAATTTAATTTAGGATTGGTAAAATGAGTACTTTAATAATTTTATATAAAGCTTAGTTTCTCGGAGTTTTTCTAGTATTTAATAAATATATTTTATATAGGATTTCCTATCTAATAAAAAAATAAAGATATTATCTAGATATATTATATAAAAGTTATTAAGAAATCTATAAAATATAATATATATATAATTTTGAAAAATTACCAGAGCATTAATTAATCTAAATAATATAATTATATATTTAAAATAATTATATTAAATATAAAATACTATTTTTCATTCATTCCTTTCTTTAATATGAATTTAATATTAAATATTTTTAATATTAATTTTTAAAAAATATTTATTACTTGAAACCCTGTCAAGAATTTCCGAAATAAAAAATAAAAAAAAATAATTTTTTATAAAAACTTTATTTAAACTCCTATAGTTTATATAAAGATATAAACTATTATTTTTTTTAATATAAAAAAATAGAAGTTCCTGCAGGACTTTTAAAAAATTATATTTAATCTAATTTTAGGTTTTTTTAATATATTTCTATAGAACCTTAAGTTTAGCTTCTAAAAGAAAATATATAGGACTATATAAGAATATTTTATTAAATTTAAGATTAATAGCGTAGTTTACATAGCCATAAAAAAATAATTATTAAAAAGAATTTATAGAGAAAATATTACAGAATTAATAAAGTTTAACTGGTAATAATTCTAGATTTAATAATAAATTATAAAATTTTTTTTTAGATAACTAGATATTTTTAGGAAGCTTAACGACAGCGTATATTTTTATTAAATTTTAAATTATTTTAATAAATTTAATAATAGAAAAGAGAGAAATTAATAGTATATTAAATTATTATAAATAATTCCATACTAATAAGATAATATATAGGTCTTAAAATATAGTTATTAATAATAAAACAGGGCTGTTATTTAATTAAAGATCTCTATTAATTTTTATATAATACTATTTAAAAGTTTGAGTGTTTCCTTATGAATTAATAATAATAATAAGAACTTCCTATATATTATAAATAAGAATATTAATTTAATTAATTATTTTAATTTTAAATATAGTAACTAGAACATGTTAAAGTTTATAAACTTTAATAAATTAATAACTAATAATATCTACCTTTATATAACTGTCTAGGTCTGTAAAAATTTCAAGATTATTTTAAATATAAATAAAAATATAAAAATAATAAATAATCTTTACTATAAATAATAAAATTAAAATTATAAGATTTTTTTAACTCCTCTACTTTTCCCTCTGGCTTTGATAAGAACTGGTAGATTTTAATAGATTAAATCTTTTTATTTTTAATAGGATAATAATTTATAAAATATTTAATACTATTATATATAAAATATTATAATTATTTATAATAAATTTATTATTATAATAACTTGAAATCTATTTATATAATTTATAATTATAAAATTATTTATTATTTTATTTATATTTTCTTTTATTATTCTATAACTTATAGTAATAGATAGTAATAGATATTATTTTCTTTTATTCTTTAAGTAGGTACGGAATATATTCTTAAATATAATAATTTAAATCTAGTAATAACTTAATAAAATATAATAAAATTTTTTCTTTTTTAGTCTAACAGGGAAAATATTACTCTAAAATATTAAAATAAATATAAAACTCTTTTAGATCTTAACTGTATTACTAATAAGCTTATTTAAATTAAATTATAATATTTAACTAAAGAATAATAGTATTTTAAATTAAAATAAGAATCTAATCTTTAAATTAAAGCTATAATTTTTTAAATAGTTATCTCTCTTCTAGACTTTTATTATTAATAAAATAATATTATTTTTATCTATATATTAGGTCCATGTAGCTAACAGTAATAAGAATCTTATATTTTTTAATAAAATACTTTCTAAGAGTCTTTTAAAATATATATTTTAAATTAATAATTTATTTTTAATATTTCTAAAGATTAAAGTTCAATGCAAAGTAAAAAATATTTTTAAATTTAATTTCTTCTTTTTCCTTATTAGATTCAGAGAAGAATTGATAATATTTAAATAAAGTTTTACTAAGAAAATAATCTTTCTAGAGATGGACTATTTTCTATTATAAATTATTAGCTTACTCTAACTAATAAATATAATTTTCTAATTATTAGATCTCTTCAATAATAGAAATAGTATTTAAGAATAATTCTAAATTAGTTTAATCACTAACTAATTTTATTTCTTTATAATTTTCAAGAGGTGGCATCTTCCTTAAGTAATTAAAAAAAGAAAGATTAGAATATAATAGAATCTACTTATTAAAATAAAAAGCCTATTAATTAAATAAAAAACTAGTTACTAAACATGTAGGATTCCACTGATAATAATAATATAATCTATATCTATAAGATAGAGACTAATCCTTAAAAAATTAATAACCTAATACTAAGAAGTATTACTTTATAGCAGGTGAGGAGATCCTGAACTATTACTAATAATCTCATGACTTCTATGACTATCCTAGTACGTTACCACAAGAACCCAGACCACACTGGCTGAACTACTATAAAACTAGAACATCAGTTAGGCCGGTACTAATAAGATAAGACCTCCATCCAGCCCATTCTATCACAGAAATATTTAGAAATCTATAAAAAATATTATTCTAATTTATCTAGGATTAAAAAAGCTTGTAAAAACTTTAGAAAAGGATTTTAATATATATTTTTTATTTATAAATCAAATCATTATTTATATAGTAATATATATTATAGTTCTCAATATTTTTATAACATTAATATTTAATAAGATTTAATATCTCTATACGGTCTGGATGAGTAAATAAAGATTAATAATAAATTTTATTAAATAATTAGGCTCATAGATTTCTATTATCTAAAACTATTAAAAGATTATTAAAAAGTAAGAGTCTATCTATTCTTTAGAATATATATTTTTTTAAATAAGCTATTCCTAGTATAATAATAAAAAAGATACATATAATTTGTTATTATAAATGCTCCTCTATAGGGACTAGTTTTAAATTAATAAATAATTAAAATTTAAAATGGTCTAAAGAAAGATATATTTTATTCTTTAAATATTTTATAGATAGAAGAATCTATTCTTAATATTCTATAAAAACTTATTTAAAGATTAAAATATAAATTAAAATATTATTTTTAACGGGATAGAATCCAATTATAAAATAATAAAAAAAATTTGTTTATCTAGTTTATCAGATACTTTAATATTTTATAATTATGAAGTATTCTAGTATTTAATAGTTTATAAGAATACTAAGGTAATTTATATATTAAAATTTCTTTCATTTAGAATAATATATTTTAGGGCTTTAATAACAATTAATAATTTCTTATTATAGATATTATAATTATATTTAGTAAGTAATATAGTTCCAACATAATACTAAATAAATTACTAAGTTCTATTGATTAGCGAAAAGAAAATTTTAATTATAATTTTATTTATAATATTTATTAATTTCCAGGCATGTTAGGAGTAGGATTATAATAAATAAAAATAAAAATAAAAACGAAAACTTTTTTTAATATATAGAAAGTCTTGGCGTAAGTTTAATCCTAAATAAAAAATAATTTTTTGGATTATTTTAGTAAAAAAACATATAATCTAGTTATAACTTTTAATCAATTAATAATACAAATCATAAGAATTTTTAAACAAATTAAATTTTCTATATAATAATTAATATCTTCTAGTTAATGATAGTAATTTTCAGTAGATTCATCTAGATATTAATAATAATAATAATAATAAATCTTAGAAATTTTTTTATAATATAGAATTTATATTTATAGATAATAATTTACAGACTAGCTATTTATAATTTCTCTAATATTAAATAAATATAGAGTTTATATTTAATAGTGTTTTCATTATATATTAATATGTTATTGATACAAGTTATAATAAACTTATCTAGATACTCTATTAATATTTTATTAATAAAATATTAATATATAATAGGTCTATTTATAAATCTAAAAAATAAAATATAATAATTAAATATCTTATATGAAGTTTAAAATATAGTAAGATCTTTTAAAATAGAAACTATTCTAATATAATGAAAATCTTAACATCTTAATATATATTAAATTTAGTGAAGATTTTAATATTATATAAATAATCTATTATCTTATTAATTAAAAATATTAGATAAGAATTTCTCTATGAGTACATTTAATTGCTAATAATTAATCTAGAAATAAAATATATTTTTAGAGTCTTCAATTATTAAAATAGGGGATGTAAAGGGTATTAAATTTAAAATAATAAATTTCTTATTAGAGTTCTTTATAATATAATTATAAACTGCTTAAAGCTTTTTTATTACTATTTTATAAAAAGAAGTAATTTTAGACGGATTTTCTCTTTCTAATCAAATTTTATAATTATAATATTGGAAAAGAGATAAAGTATTTAATCGTTTTAAAAAAATATTTCCTAGATTATAGTATTATTCAAATAAGATTTTTTTTAATTTTATTCTGATGTTAAGAAGATCATTAATTTTATAAAAACAATTTTTTTAATAGTACTTAATAAAGTAATAAAAATTTTAATTTTAAAAAAGTATATATTTAGATATTTCTAAAATTCTATTGTACTAATAAGAGTAAGTTTTTGTAAAATATATAAAATAATATTTGGGTATAATCTAGATTTCATAGTTTTATAGAGGAAATAATATTTATAAATTTTTTATTTAGATTTTATTTTATTTTTATTATAGCCTTATATGGACTTCTTTAATAAATATAAAATAAAATATTCTAATATTTTAAAAATTCAAATTATTTATTTTTTAAACTTTATAGTTTTTTTAAATTACATTATATTATTGTGTCTAGTTAACTAGAAATTATTTTAGAATATTTTAAAGTATATTAATGAGAAATCTAATATTAATTTTATTTTTTACGATTACTTAGTTGGAATACTAATATTAACCTATAATTCTACTAATTTGATAAAATATTATATTTAATAAATTATATCTTTTCTAGTATAATATCATATCTTTTAAAATTAAGTATAAGAAATGAAGTATTTAAAAATTAATAACTATTAATAATAATAATTAAATAGATTATATATATTAGATTAGTTATTTACTTGCTATTGAAACCTGCGATAAAAATTATTTTTTTTTTTAAATTAAGAATATAAAATATTAAATTATATTAATAGTAAATTAATTTTTATCATTAAATAAGTATTTACTATAGAGTTAGTAAGTATATAGGTAAAAGTGATAATATTGTCTCAAAAATAAAATAATAATTATAAAATTACTATTATTATTTTTTAGAAGGTCTTGAAGATCTAATATATTTATATAAGTTCTTAATTTATTTAAAATAAAGGTTTTTTTAGATATTGTTTTTTATTAATTTTAATTTCCTTATTAGAATCTTTACGATCTTGATTTAGTAGATTTTCTACTTAAAATATTTTCTATTTATATAATTAATTTTTTTATAGCAAAAGTATTTTTTATTAGATATTTTTCAATCTCTAGCTTTATACTAGATACTTTAGTAGTTAGTTTAAAAGAAGTATTATTAAATAAAATATTTTTAAAGATAACAATATAGGAATCCTAGATATTAATATAAATAATAAAACTTATTTTTCAATATTATTTAATTAGATTTTAATAAAATTAATAGAATCATTATATTCTTATATATACTTATTGAATATAGTTTTTTATTATTAAATAACTACATGGTTAGCTTCTTTAGCTTAAAAAATTAATTATAGAGATTCTCTTTTTAGAATTTTTTATAGATCCTGGCTTCTATAGTTAGATAATAAAAAATTAAAATAAAAATATAAAACTTATTTTTAATTTTTATTTGTAGATTTTAATACTGCTGATGTGTATTCCTAATTTTATTTAAATTAATAAAAGTAATATTAATAAAATATTCTAATATATTACTAGTATTATAATAAGAGTTGATAATATTTAAAAATAAAGAATAAGAAATCTTTTTAATATTTTGTTTATATTAATTAATAATATAGGCCTTACGTATAATTAGAATATTAAATTGATTAAGACATAATAAATTTTTTATATATAGTTAGGATCTAGTTTTTAAAGATAATAATTTTTTCATTATTAAATAAAATGAAATCTAGAATTTTTATTATTTTTTTAGAGAATAGCAATGTGGTATCTTAATTTAAATTTATTATTTAATAAATAATTCATATAACAAAAATATTTTTTTAAGATTTGTAAGCAGATTCTAGCTTTATTAATTTTATTTATTTAAGATAATACTTCTTTTTATTTTAGTAATATATTTTCAAGTTTTTAATTTATTTATAATCTTTAAAAGGATATTAAAGATTCGTTAAGAATCTTATTCATATAGATTATAAAATTGTTCTTAGCTAATTTTACTTTTCTAATTAAATTTATTATTTACTATGGTAAATACTTATTAGTTATTTCTAATATCAAAGCTAGAATTCTAGGTGTTCTTTCTAACGATTTTAACTAGTTATTTAAAGATTTATAGATTAAGATAGATTATATTAGTTATTTAAGTACCGCTAGAACGCAGGTTAAGATTACTAATAATTCAAGTAAATAAATAACTATATATAGTAAGACAAGAAGAAGAAAAATAATACTTAAAGTTATAATATAGCTATTTAATATAAAATAAGGTTGTATTAGTACTAACTACTCTAGAATTCTAAATATCAAAAAAGAGAAAAAAAAAATGAAAAATAAATATAAATATTTATTAAAGAAAAACAATACTAGTAGTAGTAAAGTAAATAGAATAAATAATATAATATAAATATTATGTAATATATAACAGAGCTGCCATCACAATATCTATAATACTTTTAATATAATTTTCTTTATATTAAACGTCGTGATTATAATATCTTAATATTTTTTATAAATACTTTCTATATTTGTAAGATTTGAAATAAAAATGATTATATTTTTTAATTAAATCTTTTTTTTAAAAACATCTTATGCATGTTTTTATAATTTAATTTCTATTTTATCATTTTTATAACTATTGCTAGTACTAGGTTTATTTTGATATTTATAATAATTAATATATTTATATTATAAAACTGCTTTAGGCTTTTTTTATGAGTAATCTTTCTTATATTCATAAATTAAAGTAAATTATAAAAGATACTTTAAACTTTTTATATTCATTGTATGTAGCTAGTTATTATTTATAATAAATCTTTTTTTATATTAATAATAATCTATTATAATATATTATACTTTTGTATATTTAAAGTAAATTAAAATAATAATATTTATAGTCTTACTAGCTAATGCTTGTGAAAATATATTTAAAAATTAATTGGTTTATAAATAATATTATTATAATTTTTTTCTTATAAACTACTTTACAGAGGTAGCTTTATTTTATTTATAAAAAACTTAGATTTTTTTATTAGAATTCTAATTTATTATTTATTTAAATTTAATTATATTCTCACAAGTATAGCCAACAGATCTTATTTATTAATTAAATAATTTATTCATCTATAAATCGTATATTAATTATCAAAAAAAGGAAAAAAAATAAATTATATTATCTATAATTTCTTAATTTTATATTCTAGTTTAGTCTTTATTCCCTTCTAATATCAGCAGTATATAAAGTCTTATCTTTTTATATAAGATTACTAGTAAAATCTATAATTAAATCTTTAATTTTTTATTATTTAAATTCTCTAATTATATTTCCAAGAATTTATAGAATCTAATCTAATTTTATTTATAATAAATTATTATAGTCTCTTTCTTTTATATATTATTAAAAATATAATCTAAATATATTATTATACTAAGTAATTATTATTTTTATTTTAGTTATTTATTTTTCTAGTGGATTCTTATTAAATATTAAATAATTAATAAATTATATAATTATAAATACTATATTATTTATTATCTTATAAATGCTGTATATAGATGTCTATATATTCTTTATTGTTATAATAATATTTTTTAAATTATTTAAATTATTAAAAATCTTTTTTATTTCTATGGTAAGTCTAGTGTAGATTTAAATAGTATAATCTATTTTAATATAGTAAATTATTTAGAGAATTTGTTTAGAAAAATATCTATATTCTTAGTATTCTCTATAATCTTTTCTAATAAATTTTTATAAAAACTATTATTAAGATCCTCCAATTTCTTATAGATATAATTTCTAATATTTTATATAGATATAATTTAATAAATTATCGCACGGGTTTTGAATTATAAGATTATAAAAAATAATATAACAGAATAATATAAAAATTAAATCTATCTAGAGTATATAAAATATAAGATTATATTTTTTTAAAAATATTATTATTAATTTTTTAGTTAATACTCCTCGCGGATATTTATCATTTATAAGAGACTTATAGATTATATAATTTTAAATACTTTACTAATTAAAATCTTAAGGTAAAGGGGATTATTTTAGATATAGATATTTCTCGTGATAGGTTTATTACAAGTCGTATAAGGGTACAATCTCTTATAGATAGTATCTACTTATTAGGATAAGAGACCTATTAATTAAATAGAAATCTAGCTTCTAAATATTTACAATTCTACTGATAATAATAAAGATAGTTTATATTTATAAAATAGATTAATTCTTGAAGAATTAGTAGTCTCATACTAAAAATAATGTTTTATAAATAATAGAGAAATCTGTAACTATTATTAATAATAATATAATTTTTATAATTTTATATATTATTTTAAAGATTTTTATTTTAATAGCTCGACTATTTCTAGACTAATCCATTATAATTAATAGTTTTTTGTGTTGGAACGAGCTAACTAATTTAGTTAATAAAAATAATCTTATAATTTGTAGATAAGAAATTATTAGTATATTTCTATTAAATAATAAAATAATCTAATTATAAAATATGTAAGTCTAATAAGATATTAATAATATTAAATAAATTTATATTTAGTATATAATTTATAATATTCAAGTATATCTTAATATAAATATACATCGTTTATATTTTTTTATCTTTTAATTTTTGTAATTTTTCTATGGCTCCTCTTCACTTATTATTCAAATAAACTTTTTTAATTTTTTATCTAGGTTCTATCAATCTTTTTATTTATTTTTCTTATAATATTATTAGAATATTTTTTAAGAATAAATATATTTAATACGCTATTCTAATTAAGATAAAATATTTTATAATATATACTATTTATGTATTATCTATTTACTGTAAATACTAATTATAATTTTAATAAAAAATAATTTTTAATATTAAATATTATTTAAATATAAATATTTTAATCTTGTATTATATATATTCTAAAAAAATATCTTCTATATTTTTATATAATTTACTTATTTTTTATTTTAAGTAAAATAATAATATTAATACTAATCAATGTGACGGCGGCTCTGTTTAGAAATATATGACTATATTTGTTTTATTTATTTTACTATTGTTTTTTTCTTGCAAGTGCTTATAATACTTCTTATTTTCCTTTTTCACTCCTTATACTTGAGGTTCTAGAGTAGTTTGCACTAATATGAGGCTTCTTTTATATTTAAACAACCATCTTATAATTTTAAATATTATTCTTCATTTCTTCCTATTGCTGTATATGGCTAGCTTCTACTAAGCTATTAATAGTCCCTATCCAACGTTCTTAGCGATGTCTAACAGCCAAAAGGATAACTGACTAATTAAATGAAATAGCTAGAGAAAATACCTAAACTCTAGGTTCTAAGAATAATTAATAACTTTCCGTAATACTACCTGATGAACCAGACTAAGAAAATAGATTTAATTAAATTAAATTTAAAATTTAATTTAAGAGACCTGAAGCAGACTTTTAAAAAACCTTTAAAGATTTTTAATAATTTAGAGATTAAAAGAGATAATTTTTGAATAAAATTATTAAAACTAAAAAATAACTAATCTTACTTAGAAATAGGATGATATTACTAGAGAATAATATTTTTATAGTATAAGTTATTTATTAGATTTTAATTATTTTCTAAAATATAAATATTCTTAAAAAAAATAATAAACATTCCTGACTTATCTCTATTTAATAATAGAAAGACTATTTTCTTTAAAAACTAGATACTAGTTATATATTAAAAATTAAAAATTAATATTAATTAATTTATTACTCTAGTAATATATAAAAGTTATATTATTAACTATTATAAAAATAATATAAGAAGATACTTAATATTTAAACTCTAAATATAACTAATCTTTCTAATAATATTAAAATATACTAGAATATTTAAAAGCTATTTTTACTAATTTTTATAATATTTATAATACTTGCTATCAGTATCGGGACATATATAAAAATTAAAAATAATTTATATTTTTATTTTTATTTCTTATTACTTCACGGTGGAGGCTGGAATTAAAAAAGATTTTTAAAGAAAATTTATATAATAAATCATTTTTTAATATAATTTTAATAATAAGTATTACTCCTTTGATAATTATATAGAAGAATATATAAATTCTATAAATTTAATTAATAACTTAATAAAAAATTATATTAGAAGTAATATTACTATAGCTAGTAGTTATAATAGATCTTATAATTTTTATACTTTTTCTAATATTTTAAACTCTTAGAATACTGCTTCCAAGATTTTAACTTATATTTTAAATATAGAGCTAAAGATTAAGGAAATATTAATAAAAAAATATTTTTATTATAAAAAGTCTAATTATTAAAGTAGAGAATATTCTAAAAAATAAATTATATAAGTAAAGGCTCTGGAAGCCCTTATAAAAAAATTTAAATTCATAAAAAATAATATCTAAAAAAATCTCTATTTTAGGTAAATTAGAAGCTTGAATAAATATAATAAATTTATAAAATTTATTAAAAAATAATAGTAATAGTTTTATAATTACTACTCTATTTTTTAAAAATAATATTATTATTTTTATTTATATACTTGCTAATTCCAGAATTAATATTTATTTAATTATAAAAATTTAATTTATCATTAAATTAGTTTAATATTCTAAAATTTAATATTATTTTTAAAGAAGGCATTTTTAATTATAAATTTTAATAGAAAATAAAATACTAATTTAATATATATAATCTAATTAAATTTTATAATCAATATTTATTAATTTTTAAATATTTTCTTTCCTATATTAGACTTGAAAAGATATAGTACTATCTTTAAAAAAATATAATTTATTAAATATAATATCTTATTGTTTTATTAGAATCGTTGATTGATCTAGTCAAGCTAATTAATATTAAAGAATAAGATAAAAATTAAATTTTTTATAAATATTCTTTAAATTATATTAAAGTAGCTTCCGGTGAATTGTAAGTATTAATAAAATATAATTTAAAAATATAAAATATAATTAAAAAATAACCAACTACAATTTTTATAATTATAATTAATTTTTTTATTTTAATTAAAGTAGCCTATACAAGACTCTAGTAAAGATAAAATATAATCTAAATAAAAAGAATTATTAATATTGTCTTTTTTTAGAATCCTGAAGTCTAAATTAAAGCTTATTTTAATTAAATTTTTTATAAAGAAATAATTTTTATTAAAGTAGCTGGCTTCTAATAATATTAAAAGAATTTAGAGATAAAGACCTTTATTATCTTATTCAATGTTTTTAAGAAAATTCTTATAGAGAAACTAGAGATTCTATATACAAACAAAAAAGATAAAATTAAAAAAGTTCTTTTCAAGTAATACTATAATCGAATAAATATTTTTTTTAAGAAAAATTTAATATATTATCTCCATTCTGATACTATAATTATAAGATTTAATTAAAAAATAATAATTTTCTAAATATTATTTTTTTATAAGATAATAGTAAAAAGGCTGTGGATCTTTTATAATTATATTATAAAGAATCTAATTAAGAGATTTATTATATTAAGTTCTATATTTTTATATTTTCTATTTTAATAGTCTGAAAACTTAAAAGAGATCTCTATTTTTATATAAATTATTAAAAATTAAATACTTTAATTAAAAAGGACCTATATTCGCTACTTTTTATTAATAAAATAATAGAATATCTATATAATACTAAGATTCTTATTAAATTAGGTATAGGGTTTTTACTGGATCTAAATAAATTCTATTTTAAAAATCTTATAATCTTTAAAATATAATATAATTTATTTAAATATTAAATTTTTTTATTTCAATTTATTAATAGATCCACTACCTTCTAACAATTTATTAATAAGATTTTAATAGAGTACTTAGATAAGTTTATTATAATTTATATTAATAATATATTAATTTATAATAATAATATAATTAAATATAAGTTACATATATATTTAATATTTAAAAAATTATAAATCACAGGCTTATAAGCTATTATTTATAAATATAAGATTTATATTATAAAAACTATGTTTCTTGGATTTATTATTGCTATTAATGGTATCTAGATAAATTTAATAAAGTTTATAATTATTATTAAATAAAAAACTTTCATAATTATATAAAAAATTTAATTATTTTTAGATTTTTATAATTTTTACTAAAGATTTATTAAAACTTATAATAAAATAATATAATCTCTGATATAATTGACCTGAAAAAATATTATTTTTAATTAGAATTATATCTATACTAAAGTTTTTAAGATATTTAAGAAAATATTAATCTTAGTTTTTATTTTTATTTATCATAATTCTATACTTCTTACTTATATTGAAATAGATGTTATTAATAAAATTATTATAAAAATATTCTTATAATTTATAAATAAAATTTAATATTTAATAGATTATTACTCTGACTATATTTTCTGTAGAATTTAATTATAATATTTATAATAAAAAATTATTAGTAATACTTTATATCTTAGAAAAACAATAATTAATCTTAAAAAAATTCCAATATATAGATTATTTTAGTATTCTAATTAATTATTAAGTCTTAAAATATTGTATAATTACTAAGAGATTAAATATCTATTAGATATAGTAAATTAAATTCTTTTTAATATTACTCTCTAATTTAATTCTATCCTAGAAAGTATAATATCTTAAAGATATATTAATTTATAAAAATAATAATAAATCCTGGTATAATATTATAAATAAATCTTATTACTTTTAAAATATTTAAAGAATTAAGTATATTCTTTTTTAATAATTTTTAAATTACTGATAGTTCTTACCCCCTTAGAGAAATACTTATAGATTATAAATTATTTTTTAATAATTAAGACTATATCTTTCTAAAACTTTATTAAAAATAAGTTTATTATAATAAAAAAATATATTTTAAAAAATAAACTATTTTTTAATAATTTATTAATAGTTTTAAATAATAAAGACCTACGTATCTAAACTGTTAAATAAAACTTATTATTAATTATTATTTATTTAACTAAGTTAAATAAAGATATTAAATCTTATAAAATACTAATATTACTAGGATACCTAGAACTGAGATATATATTTTTATTTAAATAATTATTTAATTAATAAGTAAAAAAAATATAAAAAAAGTTTTTTTTTAGTATTTTTATAATTTTTACTAATATTGGACTGTCTAGAATAGTATTTATTAATAAATTTTTAAATATTTTTAAAGGACTATTATAGTTTTGCTACTATATTTATCATAATAAATTAATTAATTAAATAAATTATTTTAATACTATATATAAAGATTATATTTATATAAAATATAGTCTAGTTGTTTCTAGAGTACGTATATCCTTAAATAAAAATTTTAAATATAATTATATTAGATTAAAAAAATAATCTATATTAAAATTCTAGGATAAGCTATATTATATATTATAAATAAAATTTAAAATTTTAATAATATATTACTTTTAAATTATTAAATAAATTAAAATTATTAACCAGTATATAGCAGAAAGGCTTATTCTTTTTATAAATTATTATTAAAATAGTTAATTACAATTTTTATTATTAATTAGTTTTATTTTTATAGCCCTATCCTAGGAATCTATAGAATTATTATTTTTTATAATTAAATAAGAATATAAATCTTATATTTTTTTAAATTAGATATCTTTCTAAATCTTTATTATTAATATTCTTAATATAGTAAGCCTGAGCTCTAGCCTGCTATATAAAATAAATATAAAAATTAATAAAAAAAATATATAAATTATTTAATAAGTTTAGACTTGTATAACTAATTAATTTAATTAATTTATAAATTTTAATATTAAAGATAAGATTTATATAAATACTAGAAACTAGTATTAGGATTAATTATTTTAAAAAATATTAAAAAACTAGTATAATTTAGTAATTATTATTAAGAAAATTAATTATATATTCTAAGTTTAATTAGTTAATAATATAAAGATCTATCTTATTTTTTATATTAATAAATTTTATTTTTATAATACTTTAGAACTGCTGCCTGGATAATCTTAAACTAAATTTTTTTAATTAAAATTAATAACTATATTAAATAAGCGTTTAAATAGATCTTAGAAAATTATCTATAAATAAAGACTTTATAGTATTATATTAAATAAATAGAAATTAATAAAAATAATTATATATAGTATTCTACTAATTATTTTAAGAATATATTTTTTATTTATATAATTTTTATATTTATTACCTAAAACGCCCTAGACTATCTAAGTAACTTTCTATATAGATTATTATAGTAGAGAATAATAAATTTACTATAGATTATAAAAATAATAATATTTCTAAAATTAAGGGTAATCAGGCCTAAATAAAAAGATAATATAATAATAATTCTGTTTAAAAATATATAACTATATTTATTTTATTTATTTTATTTATTTTATTTATTTTATTTATTTTATTTATTTTATTTATTTTATTTATTTTATTTATTTTATTTATTTTATTT